>NC_092354.1:65478233-65559688 GCF_963676685.1 Mytilus edulis | reverse complement strand
AGTCAGGACGACATTTTAGGTAAAAGAAACTCAGGATAAACTATAAAAAAAAAAGGCAGGACCGAACAGAGTGAAAAATAAAAAGGCAGGACAGAGATTACAGCTAAAAAAATGCAGGACAGAGATTACAGCTAAAAAAAATGCAGGACAAAATTTTTCATCTTAGCCCCCCCCCCCCATAAAAATCAAATGGTAGCTCCCTTAGTTTTCCATTGCTGAAGCATATATTAAAAAGATCTTTACATGTCATTTTTTATATCAAATATATTATCTGACCTTTTTATGCTCGATTTGAGATCTTAAGTTTATTGTTCAACAAGGCTGTGGTCAAACAAATTTTATGAGTAGTTTTAATACCGAGGGTGTGTCTTGTTTTGTTAGTTCTCATTGGTTTGAAGTTTTAAGACCCTTCATTTTTGGCCATTGGAAAACTTCCCGCCAAAGTGTTTCAAATAGCACTTTGTCTTCAAACGAACAAGATGGACACAATTTACAGAAGCAAAAGATTTACGATGTAAACTTTGAAACTGTTCGTGAAGCCACAAAAACCCAAGGTAAATATTCATCCTTTGATATGCTTCCAGATTATTTTCATTATATGGATCATTCAGAACACCGCTTTTAAAATCTTTTCTCAAAATTTTGGATATGAAAACAGAAGACCATCTGAAGAAATTTGAGAAGCTGGCTCGTGTTCATTTATGATATCGTTCGAAATATGCATGAAATATTTGCCACTGGACGTTTAGCAACCAACAATAAACTAGACTGGGTTGATGCAGTCATGATTTATCAAGTTTGCAATAGCAAATATATTGATGTTTGTGAAAGTCACAGCAACTAAATGTTCATTAATATAGATAGCATATGTTTTGCTCAACTATCGATAGCAAAGTTTTGAAAATTTTTATTTTTATTTTTTTCGTATTTTACTGATAAATGGACTTATATTTTTTTTACAGTTAGCATAAAGATGCAGTGTATATATGATTAAGCTATATTTTATCTGAGCAAAATTCAGTTACATATTTTTTTGCAATACTTTTGTCCGGTGAAAATATTTGGCTACACGGCTGGTTACTCAAGTGTGAAGTGAGTAGATTTGAGTGTATAAATTATCATGTGATCAACATGATTGCATTGGGCTTCATTTTAGTTTAAAATGATCTTTACTTGGACAAACCCCTGTGTTTTTCCTTAAAATTGTTGGGGACATCAAATGAGTTCAAAGTTATAGAAGATTTAAGGTATCATTTATTTATCATAAATTTCTTTAATGTGATCTGTTTTGTTTGATTTACTACTAGATATGTAAAACATCTTCTTAATGTCTGTGCATGTCTATATATACAAGCTTTACTTGAGTTACAGCATAGAGCTTTTACTTTAACCATTTAAGATTCATGATTGATTGTTGGTTGCATAATGTCCAGTGGCAAATATTACAAGAAGAATAGAGCTCACATTCATGTATCTGTCTAGGGAACAAATAACAGTTTAACCAATCAAATTTGGGTAAAGTTTTTGAACTGGTTGGCAAAACTTACTGAAAACGTCTATGTTGAAAACCTTGTATTGTAGGGTCAATAGACTCAAAAATATTGAGTCTATGGGAGCAACATTGCTAAGTCAAAAAATTTCCCAACAAAACTTTTAGGGAAGGTAGGGGTACAGTAAACACATACTTTTTTGTTTGCAACACATTTTCTGGAATAATTTTAATATTAAATGTTTCTTTTCAGTACTTTGACACTACAAATTTAGTCATCTAAAATCTAAATTGGTATTCAGATGCATCTAGGAAAGAAAGACAGTATATCAACTTCATTTCACAAACATGTTGATTTTCCCTTGATACAGTAGACCAAGTAAATACAGGTATAGTCAAATAGTTTATTACAAAACTTAATCAATTTTTTTTTACCATCCGGATTACTAGCAGGTTTATCTGATAATATATTGTACTATATGTATATTAACAATTAGATTGTAAGTTTCTGTGGTGATCTTAAACTAATTATACCTAAAAAAAAAAAATCCTAAATTTTTGAGACCGAAAGCTTCTGGATTAGTTTTTTGATGATGAATTTCTCCAAAAATTCTTTTTGATAAACTTTTCTCAGATTTGACTACTATTATGATTTGGACATTAAAGTATACAGTGGTATTCATCTTTGATAGACCTAGTGCTACAGTTTAATAGGTAAACAAAGAATATGCTCACAGGAATATCCATCCATAACACAAAATCAGTACATAAACGAACAAAAGAAAGGAACAGTGCTTTTATTGCTACTCTTCATCTCATACATAATCAATTTGCACAAAATTTATCATTTTCACTCAAAAGTTTGAAAAAGTTTAAAAAAAAGATTAAATGTATGAAAATATACTTTTTGTTGCTATTGATATACAAGTCATTTATACAGACATACATTTTATCAATGAAATTTATCATTATAAGTTATAATAAGGTAATATAAGTTAAGTACTTTTTTTAGCTCACCTGGCCTAAAGGGCCAAGTGAGCTTTTCTCATCACTTGGCGTCCATCGTTGTCGTCTGTAGTCTGTCGTCGTTAACTCTTACAAAAAATCTTCTCTGAAAATACTGGGCCAAATTAAACCAAACTTGACCACAATCATCATTGGGGTATCTAGTTTTAAAAATGTGTCCAGTGACCTGGCCAACTAACCACGATTTATAAAGAATAATAAATAATATAGAGTTTTAAGTTCCATTCTTTCATATTTATTAAAAAGAAATGATGTTTTAGAGGAGCCAACAACTGAGCAGAGAGCAGAAGAGAGATTGATGACCTTGAAGAGTAAGCAATGTGAACAGTAAGACAGCTGTTAAGTATATCTGGGGTTACCAAATATTATGGTAAGAACCTCATCTATAATCAAACTTGGTGAGTATTCTTTTTGTTGGTTAGATATTATGCAGCATTATGAAAAAAGGGGGATGTAGGGTATAAATCAACAAGGAAGCTACCCAATAAAAATAAATAACCAAAGACATCTACAGGTCTTCAACTATAGACTGATGTTTATACAATACATGAACTTGTAAATCATCCAAAGTCTAAAAGATTTGTCAATAAAATGAACAGACTAACAAATAACTTACATACACACCAATATCTGACCTAAGCACATGAGCATGTTGCAGGGTGAAATTTTTTTTATATAAAGCCCACCCTTTTTGTGCAATGCCTAACCAAACTACAAAATTTCATACAGAAAACTTTTCAAATTGAAGAGTTTCAAATTTTGAATAAGCTAATTTGTTCTTTAAAAAAAAAATTTGCCAGATGCAATTAACAAACAACAAAATATTTGGAAATCTTGACTCCCCCGCAAGAGAAAAATGTCACTCTTATTATTAATGAAAATGGCCACTACCTCAATGGTCTTTAAAATTAATTCAGTTGCTCTGGTCATTTTTCAAAATTTAACAAGTGAATGGAGTTGTTTTGATGAAGCTTACTTTTAATCAATGGGAGATAACTGTTACCACAAGGATTATAATTCTGAAATCTTATCCTGAAATCCTGGGCTTAAAAACTCGAAATCCTGAGCTAGTCCCGAATTTAAATAAATTTAAATCTCGACATCTGGAAATTCGAAAAAAGAATTCCCGGATCTTGAAAGGGTCAATCCCGAGCTTAAAAACACCCAATCCCAGAGTCCTGATAAAGGTCCTATCTACCCTCATATCTATAATTGATAACTAAGATAAAAGAAATACAGAAATTGTTTACATCAAATTGCCTTTTGCCATGCTTTCATCAACAAAAGTTTGTTTTTTTCATTTTCCAAAATAAATTTCAAGGCTAAGATGTAGGATGCCATTCTTCTAACAAAATACCACAGCATGGAGACCCAAATCAGCACACTAAAATATCCAATGTGTGTCCTACATCTTGAAATAAATATCATTTTATAAATGTTCAAATATCTTCAAAAACGTTTTTTTTTTTTACTCATTTCTACTCTGTTGAGACTATTTCACTAGCACTGCACTTTGACTTTGACTAGACAAACAAAATGTGTATTGAAGTTGAATGGCCTTAGTTGAGGACATGGAAAGCATTTTGTCATTGTTGGTTGTTTTATGGGCTTTGACCTCTTGAGTCATAAAGACCTTATGTATGTTAGTTCCATTGAAATGTTCAATACATTGTCAATGCTAAACATTTGATTGACTTTGACTGATTTTTTTTTAGTTTCTAAAGAGTATAAATGAGTTTGATCAAAATGCAGCATAACTTTTTCTACATGATAAGAAGATTTGATTTTAATATTTTCACTAAATTTACTGTTGATAGCAAGGCTTATGGTTTGTGCAATACTAGAATATACTTTATTTTCACAAGGAGCTTGTTACTTTCAATCAAAAAACATTAAAGAATCCATCAAATTTGTAAAGCTAAGCTTAAGGTTTGATATGTTACACACATAGGAGCTTGAAATTGTTAAAAAAATTTACTGAATTATCTTGTGTATTTTACTCAGTTTCCATTCACTTTTTATAAGTTTGAAAAAATACATTAAGATAATTTATCACTTAAAGAGGCATTTGCTATAAAAAAAAAAGACAATAAATAACAGCACTTCATTTTTGATAAACATAAATTAAAGTGGAATAATGAAGTAATGACCAGCAATTAGCAAGTAGATATAGGAAGATGTGGTGTGTCGAGTGCCAATGAGACAACTCTCCATCCAAATAACAATTTATGAAAGTAAACCATTATAGGTCAATGAACGTCCTTCAACACAGAGCCTATGCTCATACCGAGCAACAAACTATAAAGGGCCTCAAAATTACTAGTGTAAAACCATTCAAACGGGAAAACCAACGGGTAGCAGTCTGTTTAGTTAAATTTTGTAAAAATGAGCTAAAAACTTTGCATATTTATTATTTTTTTTCAAGACTATAATTTAACCTCATTTTGGTCTGTATGCATGCAACATTTAATAGGTACCATTGTAGTATAAGGTTGCTCAGCTTGGTCAGATAATAAAAAGAACAGAATGTCAAAATAAAAAAATGAAACAAGGAAGCCACCGCACACAACAGGTTTGGTGACTGGTTTTTCCAACAAAAAATATGAATCTTATACAAAATTGAAAATAATGTCAGAGACAACAACCCAACCAAAGAGCAGAAAACAGCCGAAGGCCACTAATGGCTTTTCAACTCCACCAGAAAATTCAGCATCAGGAGGCAGGATTCAGCAGGCCCTACACAAAAATGTGTACTAGTTAGGTAAAAGTAATGTCATACCAAACTCAAAAACATATAAATGAACTAAAATTAAAAAACATACAAGACTAACAAAGGCCTGATGCTTCTAACTAGAGACAGGTGCATAAATACAGTGGGTTAAACAGGTTTGAGAGATCTCAACCCACACCTATACGTCTAGGAGCCGATGTAGAAAAAACAAACACACTGCAATTCACACAGTAAAACTCATTTAAAAAGAAGTATGTGTCCAATGTCTGAAAAGGTAACATAAGAAACAGACTAACTAAGCCAAATGGCAATAGTTTTGGTATTTTTACAGCAGTTACAATGCTAAATTTCATGGCACAATAAAGTAAAAAAAGTTGATTTAAAAAAAAAAATAATAATTTTGAATTTTACTTTAAAGAAAACAAACTAAAGTTTAATTGATATTATTCTTTTATGCCCGTATGTAATGTTGTATATTTATTTATGTTTCATTTCAGAGTTCACCAACAGATGTTTAATTTTATAATTTTGATTTTTGCAGATTGCAGCAGGGGGATGTTACAGTCATAGACCTTGAATAGACTCCGTTGTACTAGGCCAGGGAGGGTAGCGCATAGTTTCCGCAGCACTATACAATAGTAACAAGATCACTCTACCATGAGCTTGTTAAAGGGCCCGTTTGATGAAAGTGACACCAACGTTCTCCAAAACGCTACAGATTTTTTTTGCAGATGCAGCCGAGAGGATGTTTCAGTCATGGACTCATTTGATGGAAGTGACACCAACGTTCTCCAACACTAATAATTTACAAATTTGTTTTTGTTTTAGATGTAACCTCAGTCATACGACCCCAGAGTATGGCTTGGTTGTAACAGATGAAGAAAAGTGGCATATAGATTTCTGTATGTCCATTTCTTTGTATAAAAGTGACAAATTACTAATCTTTCTTATTTATATCCATTTCAGAGTTCTTACAAAGATTATATAGGTATACAATATTTATTATTTTTGTCTTTTTGTGTGTTTTTGTCAATAATAGAAAACATGTATAACAAATCAATCAGAAGTATTTTAAAACTGGTGTAATTTGTGACAGAACACCCTGGAACACAAAAAATATCCTACCTCACAAAATTTAACATGACATCTTATTTTCACCTTTTTTCATTGAAGCAGCACACACAGTGTAATCAAGAATGTATGCATGTCCTTGAACATCTAGAAATAGAATATCTCTAATAGTAAATAGTCCGGTATAATGATCAACAAGAGCTACACTAAAAATAAAGTAAAAAAAATTAATTTAAAAAGACTATATATTTAATTTTTGAAATTTACCTCAAAGAAAAGAAAATAAAGTTTAATTGATTTTATTCTTATATGCCCGTATGTAATTTTGTATATTTATTTATATTTCATTTCAGAGTTCACCAACAGATTTATAATTCTATAATTTTGATTTTTGCAGATTGCAGCAGGGGGATGTTACAGTCATAGACCTTGAATAGACTCCGTTGTACTAGGCCAGGGAGGGTAGCGCATAGTTTCCGCAGCACTATACAATAGTAACAAGATCACTCTACCATGAGCTTGTTAAAGGGCCCGTTTGATGAAAGTGACACCAACGATCTCCAAAACGCTACAGATTTTTTTTACAGATGCAGCCGAGAGGATGTTTCAGTCATGGACTCATTTGATGGAAGTGACACCAACGTTCTCCAACACTAATAATTTACAAATTTGTTTTTGTTTTAGATGCAACCTCAGTCATACGACCCCAGAGTATGGCTCGGTTGTTACAGATGAAGAAAAGTGGCATATAGATTTCTGTATGTCCATTTCTTTGTATAAAAGTGACAAATTACTAATCTTTCTTATTCATATCCATTTCAGAGTTCTTACAAAGATGTATAGGTATACAGTATTTATTATTTCTGTCTTTTTGTGTATTTTTGTCAATGAGATAAACTCACAGAAAAAGTCAATCAGTAGTATTAACTGGTGTACAAATTTGAGAAGGAACACAAGAAATATCCTACCTCACAAAATTTAACACACCAGACATCTTAATTTTCCCCTTTTTTCAATGAAGCAGCACACACAGTGTAATCAAGAAGGTATCCATGTCCTGGAATATCTGGGAATCGCATATCTCTAATGGTATTTCCATAATATAATCCTCAAAATTCAAATAGTGAGGTATAATGATTAACAAGATCATACATAAAAAAAGGAAGATACCAAAGGGCCAATCTAAACCATGTGGTGAAAAAAGACATGACAACACATAAAAGAAGTGACGGAAAATTGTCTACACTGATAACAAAATATTGTACAGCAACAACCCAACCAAAGACCTGAGAGGTTCTCAGGCACCAAGCACCAATCCAACGAAAGACCAGGGATGATCTCCAGCACCAAGCACCAACCAAAACAAAGAACAGGCATGAACTAGGGCAAAGAGCACAAACCCAACCAAAGACCTAAGAGGTTTTCAGGCACCATGCACCAACCAAACTAAAGAGCCAGGGATGATCTCAGGCACCAAACACCAACCTTTCCAAAGACCAGGGATGATTTCAGGCACAACACACCAACCTTACCAAAGACCAGGAATGATCTCAGACACCAAGCACCAACAAAAAAAGGGTGATCTCAGGCACCACAGAATGGTAGCAAGTATTTGATATGTTAACTTATATACTTATTGTTTAAGTTAAATGTTTTTTTTCATTCTTTGCTCTATTTTTTCTATCAAAAATTGTCAAAATGCAACATGAATTTTTTATGTGTTTTTTCATCTCTTTCTTCAAAATGTTTTACTTAATATAATAGGTAAATAATTTCTTGAATAGAAAAAAATTGTCAATGTTGATTTACTTTAATCAATGAATGAAAAAAGAAATGTTCAAACCTTTTTCATGCATGACCAAATTATTAGATGTGTTAAATAAAAGATTATAAATAACAAATTTCTATATTTTTTGGAGTAAATGAAGATATGCTTCTATGAATTTTTACAATTGAACTGTTCCAAAATTTAATAATGTATCTTTTTTTACAGAAAATATAAGGTAAAATGACTCGGGTTTACATGAAAACACTGATATCTTGAATGACAGTAGCATAGGTGGATCCAGGGAGCCTTGCCCCCCCTTTTGGGGGAAGATTATATAAGGAATCACTGTAGCATGGCTGGAGCAGGCCCCCTCATGAAAAGATCTGGATTCGCCACTGAGTAGTGAAATAAAAATTCACTTAATTAAAAGGGGAGGTAACTCGTATGAAATGAGGGTACAATATGGTAATTCAACTAATAGATGCAATTTTGCTCTAAATTTGTGAAATAAAATTCAGGTACACTATGCCAAGATCAAAATTCATGTATATTTTACTCTTGAGAAAGTTGAGGGGGTACATAATATTAAACCTAGGGTATTTTATTATTGATATATACTGCTTAAATGTGATGCTATCTGAATTGAAATCAGTTTGCCCAGGTGAAAAATCCTCCTTCACTATTTTATGGTAGAAGCATTTAGTAATTGGGAAAATGTGATTGAATTTGATTCTGATTTTCTGAAATTAGTTAATATTTATATATAAAACAAAATCATTTATGATTTTCACAAATATTCACCATCAAAATTTTTAACAATGTTTCTGGATTATGATGAGCCATTTTTAATTATAAAAGTTTTCCTCATCTTATTTATTACAGAAGCAATTAGAACATATTTCAGTTTGAATACATAAATGACAGTATTTTTAGTAAGCATTTCATGAGAACAACGTAATTTTGACCGTAAAAATGAATAAAAAAAATTTGGGCATTCAATAGTGATGTATAGATACAATTTAGAAAGTACTATAAAAACTGGAAATCAAATAAAAAACTCAGAAAGAAGATTGATTTGATTTGATTACAACATACACAAAAAGCGTCCCCGATTATTAAACCATTGAACAAAATTTTCTTCCGGAATGCAGTAAAATGATTTGCCCATCAATTTCAGTAGTTCAATTTGGCATACTTTAATATGCAACAACAGTCGAAGCTAAAAAAAAGAGGTTGGAGATTAACCCAGAGTGGATAGCCCGCTTATTTGATTTGTTTATAATATTTTGTCAAATTGATTAATGTAGAAATGGTGATAGTTGAAATAACTTTAGATGAGGTTTATTAAGTTGTAAAACATTTTAGGTCGTTGGGTCCAATGATCAACTGATATTAATAAAACATTTTTAAACATTGTCTTGTTTGCATTGCCAGTGCTTTTGGGTGGTTGAAATTGGGTTTGCATAGCAATTCATGCAATTTTTGGTGGTACACCAGTTGAAAAGGATAAAATCTGAAATTTCAGATTTGTAATTAAACAATTTCCCCAATTATTTTACTGTTTTCAATACATCTTGATTGTCAAATTGGAGAATAACAAAGTACATTTGTACTTGAAACTAAATTTAGGTCACAGTCATCTGCAATTAAAATTTCATAGCTGAACATTATTGTTCATCTTGAAAGTTGTTTTTGAAGATTAAACAAATATCAAATTATCATTTCAGAAATACATTGAGCTTTGAGCGCTGCGTCTCTTACTAACATATAACATAGTTTCTTTTTGGTGTAGCTTTCAGTAGTTAGGGTCTGGTTATTTCTTCTGTTTGTTCATTTGTTCTTTGGATGGTGTTATTGTTTTCAAGTGTTCTGCTTTCAAAGGAATCTTCATATGTAATTCTGAAATGAAAGTATTTGATATTTGTACGGTCATTTAAATATTAAAAAAAAACAAATTTGGAGCTTAAAGCTACTTTGAACTTTTTATAATTTTTGAAACAATGTCAAAAGCAAATGTCTTAAATCAAATTCTAAATTGTATTTGACATATTATGATGTATTGGAAACGAAAAAATTAAATGTATATTTGTATCTTAGATTGAATTCAAATACAGTATTGTGAAAAATGTCCCAAAATGTTATTTACTTGAGCGTCAACAAAATTATTTCAGGGTATCTGTTTCTTTAAAGCACTTATTGGGAACAAGGTAATGGTAAAGTAAAAGTATAACATTTAAAAATTATAATCTAATTGGATGTATCTCTTATCTATATAGATAAAAATCACTTAAATCTTTAACCAAATGGGAAAGCAATTAATTAAATCATTTTACACACCCCCTAAAAAAAAATTTCATTCTGAGTTATCTAAAACTATCATCATTTCCCAGAGAAATTTAAATAATCATCCCTAGCATTAAATGGTAGTAAAATCTATTTTGCTTCAGATATCTCATTCTTGGGTTAATTTTTCAACTCTAATCCCCAATAATATGCTTTCATTCAGACATATTACAAATTCTCCATACAAATCCCCAAAAAATAATCTTGTGAAAAACTAAAATTTGTGGTTCTCATGAAAAATAATAAAAAAACACTGTCAATAATAATGAATCCACAGTATTCACTTTTTGCTTGAAAAAATTTGTAATCAAGTTTTATCATTAATCCTCAAATGTTGTATATAAGCAACATTTGTTGTTTGTTTCTTGGTCTTTACACAATTGAAATCTATTACTTTTAAGCAAGGGAGATAACTTGTTTCAAATTTTAATTTTATGACTATTTGTTTATGTCTTTGTCCATTCAACATCATATTTTTCTAAAATAAGTGTAATTTTTATTCGATTTAAAAATATTTAGTAACTATTTGGTTTATAATTATCAGTACATAATTGACAACTATTTTTAATTTAAACCTTTTCATCACATTTAACAATGGCTCATGATTTGTAGATAAGATTTTGACATTTCTTTTCGAAATTCCCCTTAAATTTCTTTCAAAAATTGCACACAATCAGTTATATTAACCAAGCAGTTTCCAATTGGATCATGTACCATACTTTGAGGGCAGTGGCAGATTCAGAGGGTGGGAGTTTTGGTGTTGGATCCCCCTTTTTGTCAGGCCTTTGACTTTAGTTGAAAAAGTGAGAGATAGCAGTCCTACATTCCGTCATTGGCGTCGTCCTTGGCAGCATCAAGAAATATTCACTCTTTGCTTAAAGTTTGAAATTTTAATAACTTTCTTAAAAACTCTCCTTGATTTATACCAAGCTTGGACAAAAGCTTGTTTATGATCATAAGATAGTATCCAAAAGTAAATTTTGTAAAAATAAAATTCCATTTTTTCTGTTTATCACTTATATATGGACTTAGTTTTTCTCCTGGGAAACATTACATTCACTCTGTGGTTAAAGTTTTAAAATTTATAATAACTTACTTAAATTCTCCTGGATTTTGTACCAAGTTTGGACAAAAGCTTGTTTATTGTCATAAGATAGTATCCAGAAGTAAAAATAAAATTCCATTTTTTCTGTTTTTCACTTATATATGGACTTAGTTTTTCTTCAAGTTAACATTACATACAGTCTGCTGTTAAAGTTTTTTAAACATTTATTAGATTCATAAACTATTCTGGATTTTTACCAAACTTGAACAGATGCTTCTTTCAATCAAAAGATAAGAAAAATACTATAGGGATTGCTACAGTGAATCAATAAGATATATTTTGTTTCCTATGGGTCCTTCATCAGGATTGAAACTGAAGGAGAGTCAGGGGCGGATGCAGGAATTTTCGAAAGGGGGGGTGCTAACCCAGGGCACCCAGGGCACCCAGGGCAAAAGGGGGGGGGGGGGTGCAAAACATATGTCCAGATACAAATGCATTGATCGGCTAAAATAAAGGGGGGGTGCGCACCCCCTGAACCCCCCCCCCCCCCCTGGATCCGCCACTGAGGGTACAGAATTCTGTAATGTTAATTTGCATTTGACAATGACACCATCAGGATAAATTACAAATAGGGAGTGAACGTAGATGTGAACTTTAACTGGATCAAGAATGTTAAATAAAATATGTTTTTGTAAATTTGGACGACATTTGAATTGCAATTATGTACCATTTACGATGCTGGATGTAGTACAGACTTGCTTACCGTACTATTTCAACATGGAAGAAGTATGTTTGTCTGAGCGAAGCCAATTGGAAGCATGTACCTCTTAGTGAAGCTAATTGGGAGCACATACCCTCTGTCTTGTTGCGAAGCTGATTGGAAGCAGTACATATATACCTCTGTCTGCTAAAGCTAATTAGAAGCAGTACCCCCGGCAGAGTGGTCCCAATTAGAGGCAGTAACTCTGAGCGAAGCCAATTGGAAGCATGTACCTCTGCAAAATTTGATTAAACACTATTCAACAAATTTTATGTAACATTCTTTTTAAACTCTACTCCCATTATTACCTTCTTTATTTTTTATTTATTATTTTTCCTCCTGTTGACATTGTGAAGTGCAAATTATCACTTCACCATTTTGTACTCTTTAGTTTTTATTCTGATGAAGGTGCCATAGAAATTAAAACATGCCAATATAGTTTAATTACTCCAACAATCCCGAAGTATTGTTATAAGAATTATCATAAGTGAATCTTTTATAGACAATTCAAATAAAAAAAATACTAGGCATTTTGCTGAACTGTAAATGTAAAATACCATACTTTTTGTCCAGCCTTCAACTTTAGTTGAAAAAAATGAAATCTAGCCATCTTACATTCTGTCAGCGGCGTCGTTGTTGGCAATCACAAATATTCTTTGCTTAAAGTTTTTGAAATTTTAATAACTTTCTTTAACTATTCTGGATTTCTACCAAACTTCAACAGAAGCTTGTTTATGATCATAAGATAGTATCCAGAAGTAAATTTTGTAAATATAACAAATTTATTTTTCCATATTTTACTTATAAACGCCAGGATACAATACATTCACTCTGTGGTTAAAGTTTTTAAAATTTTAATAACTTCTTAAAATATTCTGGATTTGTAACAAACTTGGACAGAGCTTGTTTACAATCAAAAGCTAGTATCTAGAAGGAAAATTATTTAAAACTTTGTCCCTGTTTTTCCGTATTTTACTTATAAATCGACTTAGTTAACCTTAAATACAATCTGAAGTTAAAGTTTTTAAAACATTTATAAGATTCATAAACTATCCTGGATTTTTACCAAACTTGGACAGAAGCTTCTTACAATCAAAAGATAATATCTTGAGGAATATTTTTATTGATTTTTTCCCCCTCATTTTTGTTGAGTCTGGGATTAACAGCAAAAGTCGTTGAGACATTGGGTTCTGGGGAACCCTTACAATTTTTTTGATGATTTATGCAATTGAATCAGAACATAAACTAGTTTGAACCCTGCCTTTTTTCCTGGCTGGGAGCCCCCTCTCTTTAGAAATGGCTTGAACTACCCCTGGGGGTTTAAATAATTACTTTTTTATCATTTGAAGATGGAAAAAAACTATGTAAATTATTACATGGGATTTGTTTCCTTTACAAATGGCCAAAAAGAGCTATTTCCTGTCTGTGTATTGACTGGAGCTAGTTCTGACTGTTACCCTCCATTTAAGGAACCAGTCATTCCCAGAGTTACCTTGTGCTAGTCCATCTCTATTAATGTCAAGATATCAGTGAGTTCTCTTCTTTTCAAACAGAGGTTTTTGGAAGCAGTCTTATGAAAAACAAAATTTTGACATCACCAATTAATATGATACATGTATCAAACTTGATTTGGGAACAAAAATGTTTCTTTTGAATTGTAAATTTTGGAACTTTTTTCTTCAGTTATTAAAGTTTAAAATTTAATGATTTTTATCACATGCAATTTGAATTTGAACAATTGTTTTTTTATTCTAAAGAATCCGCATTTTTTTACCATTTCTTTAGTTCACAATTTTTCTTTTTAAATTTGGTCCTAAAAAGATTTTCTACTTCATACCACTATTTTGCATTTAATAAATTTGTATTTTATATTTTCAGTGTTTCTTGTACCATCAAAACTTCAATGAAAGATTGCACTCATGTTGAAATTGTGTAACTCCTAGTATGAAATTGTTTGAGGAATTTTCCCCACTTTTAATAAAATTTACAGACGATACCAGTTTTATGTAATTATAACTTAACTGCAGTTTGAAATGTTTATAATTTTTGTAATTTTTTTTGAATTGGGAGCTTTTTATCTAAAATCTTTTTAAGATGGTAACAATTTTTGTTTCAAACTCATTTCTTTAGAACTCTCATAATGAGCATGCAAATTGATTAAGATTGATTGTCATCACCAATTTTTGACCTTTTAAAATTCCATATACCGTATTTAAATTTCAGTATTTAAAAGACCATTCTCCATTGTTAAAGGAAAATATGAATTTGCACAACTGAGCTACTTCAGGCCTTGAAGGCATAAAACTTTGCTCAGTGCTCAGAGCACAAAAATGATGCTCGAAACATGAAATCCAGCAATTTGATTGGTTAATTGATTTTCGAGTCCGAGTACAAAAATCATGCTCGAAAGTTTTATGACCGTAAGGCCAGGCTATGATCAAGTTTTGGAGTAAAATTTTCATGCTTATGATGTGCATGGTGATAAACTTAAAAGAAGGGATATTTTATTAAACTATGCTCCAAAATATTAGAAAATGTTTGTGATTTATAGGTATTAGCCAATTACTATTCTGTTCTTTTTTTATTACCTCTTTTTTTAGGTCTTTACATATCAGATGTCTCCAAACTAATACAAGAGCTATTATTTAGAGCTCTCTAAATAAAAGAAAATACAGGTTACCAATTTAAAAGCACATATTTTTACTGTAATTTATGTATGAATTAAAAATATTATTTGTATATTACATTGAGAATTACTTCAACTGACATGAATGGAAAAAGAAAATATTGTGATATGCTTTGGAACATTCTTGGGACAATTGTACACTTGATTAAATACAATGGAAAGGACATTTCGTTAAGTGCATAAATTGGATTCAGTGAACTGACCAGCACAAAGAATTATGTTGAAAAGCATGAAAAGTAACCATGGCAGCAGCTCCAAGGAAGATGTTAAATAAATCTTCAACAAAGTCTGAGGCTTTACCAAGAAAATAAGAAGGCAAGTTTAATTAAGTCAAACAAGTTCTATACATTCTATACATTATTTGATAAAAAGTGTATATTTAGAGCATACAACGCAGTTACAGTGGAGAAAGTGATGTTGCTAACGTAAAATGTTATGTTTTGCCTTTCAATGGGAGATAACTCTTGTAAAATGTGCAGATGATTTACCTTTATGAACAATAAAATATGTTTAAACCATTATTTTTGTGGAGTTGAAATTCAATAAGTAAATTTGTAAGACTTTTTTTTTTCATCTTTTACATTGATTTTACAGCTATTGATGTTATACTTTTGTGTACACATAGTCAGAAATCCGAACAATATTGGTAAATGTAGGGGAAATGGAAATATAAAGTATATACATTGTCAATTTTTATATTTTAGGTTCTTTCTGTAAGATGTTTTCATGGTGTGGGAATAAGACTTGGTGGTCTAATACAGCTAATAAATAGGTAGGGTACCAGTATACAGTTTCGAAAATAAAAAATAAAAAAAATAAATGTAGTACATGTATAAAAATAATTATTTTTTTTACTTTCCTTGCCTTGAAATAATCAAACTAAATTTCTGTTATTTATTTCTACCCTCTCTTTTGATATCAGTACAATGTATAGTGTAAGTTGAAGGATCTAATTATTATTTGGTTTGTTATGTTGTTGGATTGCTGTCTAGTCAATATGTTCTCAACATCTTTTAAGTACATGAATATAACCCATTTCTTTATAATTTTAATACAGTAACAAGTGATACTTTTAAACCATTTTATTAATAATATGACAACATTTTATATTTCAGATTAGCTTCACAGCTTGTCTGTAAGGATTGAAGTTGGAAATGGGCATTGGAGCTGTCTTTTATGGTAAGAACCAGTACATAAATTAATGAATTATTCAGCAAAGAGCATGTACAAACCTAGTTCTTCATTAAGCTAAGAAGTTTTATACTTTAATTATGCAGAGAAGTAGTATACTTCTGACATCAGACTAGGACTTCTCTTGAACTGAATTTTAATGTGCGTATTGTTATGCGTTTACTTTTCTACATTGGCTAGAGTATAGGGGGAAGGTTGAGATCTCACAAACATGTTTAACCCCACCACATTTTTTTGCCTGTCCCAAGTCAGGAGCCTCTGGCCTTTGTTAGTCTTGTATTATTTTAATTTTAGTTTCTTGTGTACAATTTGGAAATTAGTATGGCGTTCATTATCACTGAACTAGTATATATTTGTTTAGGGGCCAGATGAAGGACGCCTCCGGGTGCGGGAATTTCTCGCTACATTGAAGACCTGTTGGTGACCTTCTGCTGTTGTTTTTTTCTATGGTCGGGTTGTTGTCTCTTTGACACATTCCCCATTTCCATTCTCAATTTTATTTAATTTTTCTTAAAACTATTATCGTATATATAATCTGAAAGGAGGACATTAGGAGGTATGAAGAAAAATAAAGGAAATAAAAAATTATACTGTTACTTAGAAAATCTGTTTTCTAAAATTGTCTCCATATATAAAGAAAAGAAGATCATTGTCAATGAAATAACTCTCCCAGAGACCAAATGACATGGATGTAAGCAACTAATGGTCACTGTATGGCCTACAACAATGAGCAAAACATAATTTACAATTAACTATTAAACAGAAAGTAGGCGACATGAAAAAATGTGAAACAATTCAAACAAGAAAACCAACAGCTAGATTTATGATGAAACAATGAAATAATAACAAATATGTTGGACAACAACCAACTACTTGTCATCCCTTGTTTGCTAAAGAAGACTGGTTGTTTGTAAATTCATGTCAACACATCACTTTAAAACAAAGTAAATCAATTTTCTATGCATCATCAGTGCAAAAACCAGTTACTGATTCCTTTGCATTGAATATTGTTCTGACAGATATAAGAATGCATATTTCTTTTTCAGGTGCTTTCAACTGTGGCTGCAGGAAATTATTGTGCAATACGACTGAAACAAAAAAGAATGTAATTCAGACAATTTTTGTGTATGTTTGAAAAAATGTTTATAATTTTTATCACAAATAAAAAAAAAAAAAAAATGTAAAGATTCTCCATTTTCAGCAAGACTGGAAGTTGTATGCTAAATTGATACTTCAAAATTTTACAATATTACTTGTAGACTTTCTTGAGACTATCTTAATAATGGGTCTATGTGTATTCAAAACATTTCCAGTAGGTTAAGAATGGAGAATCTAAAAAAAAAAAAAAAAAAAAGAAAAAACAAGAAATGTATTTTTTTATTTTTCTTATTTGTATGATATAAATATTTTTCCAATGTTTTGTTATTTTTAGCATTGTTTTTAGCTCAAACAAATTATTTCAAAATAATCATAGTAAAGAAACATCCTGGTGAAAAAAGATTGATTTTAAGTGTTACTCACCACTTTCAGCAATATTGATTATATCTTGGTGACCATTTTTTTAATGGTTGAGAAAGTAATGGGAGAGAACCACCAAGGTGCTAAATATTTTTTGTAAATGTTGGAATATTTTATATCAAATTATTTATTTTTAATTATAGCTCTACCATTTTGTATTTTTGTTAGATATAGCAATGATGTGGAGTCCCAACAGGTGAAATTGTTTGGCAATGGGAGGTAATAAATTATTCCCCTGTTTAACTCCTCATTCTTGAAATTTCCTCATGGTAGGGAATATATATAACTATTTACTTGATTTTCACATTTGTTTTTGCTTTGATATCAGATGCATACTAGCTAATACAAAAAAATGTATTGACTGTTATTTAGAGTTCTGTAAATAAAAAAAAATGTAAACAGAGGTCTAGATAATAGTTTTGAGGGTGGGAGAAATCAAGGGTCATTACGGGTAGAATTGATTTGGTGAAATTTTCAAGACGATGTGATTAATTGAGAGTGCATCTGATATCTTTTATTTATTTCTATAAATAATGGACCAAAAACTGAATGATTGCAATTAAGATAATGATGACAGCCACCCTGGCAGCCAGGAGAGCAGCTCAAAGGAAGATGATCAATAAAATCTTCAACCAAGTCTGAGGCTTTACCATGAAATTGAGAAGGCAAGTTTATTGAAGTCAAACAATTTCTATACATTTTCTAGAAATACATGTGTATAATTGTTAAAAAGTTCATATTCATCTTTATTTTCTGCATGAAAAACATCTTTGAAGAATTTATTTACAAGTTTAATGTTTTGAGATAGAAGGTACATTAACAAGAATTTCTATTACAATTACGAGAGTAAATCCTTAGATAGGAATCAACTTTCAAGGGGAGACTAGTTTAATTAACAGCAAGATTTGTTTATTCAATGGGAGACAACTCATTTTCATTATTCAAAGTAGTTGAGTGCAGAATTCAAATCATAAACCGACTATTTTGATTTGTTTTTCAATCTTTTATATAAATATTACAAAATAGGTGAATGTTAAACTATTGGTACATGAAGTAAGAAATCAGAATTTGTAAAGTAATCTTTAGGTTGACATATAAATTAGTTTGTGAAATTAATAAATGTATTAATTTCTTTTTAGATACTTTCTGTGGCATGTTTTCATGGTGTGGGAATAAGACTTGGTGGTCTAATACAGCTAATATGTAGGTAGGTACCAGTAATATTAATCCTGTTTAAAAGAAAATAATTCTATAAATAATATTATTTGGAAATAAATACTGACTTAGGGTTAAAGGTTTATAAGAGTTTGGTCAACAGTGTACTCTTTATCTTATCAGTACCATATATGACAATGTTCACTTGGCAAAATATGGCCTTAGTATAGATTTTAAATTTCAGCCTTTATCATAGAATATCAAAAAATGCCCCATCTGGTTCTTCAATGGATATCTTTCAAAAGACTTAATGCAACATTAAATAAATCGCTTCTTTATAATACATTGGAGACTATAATTAACTATATTGACAGATTTCAGTAAAATGAAGTGCAAATATAAGAGTTTTCACATTCATTGATATGGGTTTTTTTTTAATTGAATTTTATTATATACCCTTAAGATTATTTTGATAAAATAATTGAAACTTAACTTTATTTCTTTTCAGTTGAAAGTGTAACAGTTGCTACCTTGTATGGTAAAATCCTCCGACAACAATCCTGCTAACAATCAGATGAACTGTTACTATCTCTATTGGAACAATCTGTAGACAGTAGTCTTGTAAGCAGAATGAGTTTTTAACAAATTGTATTTTTATTGCTGTATTTAATTTCAAATTATAGATTTTTTTTTATTTATAGCTTACTTGCATTCAATTATTGTTTTGTGATTGATGAAAAATTAAACTGAAATTATTGTTATTTGAGGGGTTCCAAAGGTATGCCATATGGTTTCACAAAGTACCCACAAGACGTACATAGGTTTACATATATTTTTAAGTTATGTACCATGTAAGCCTTACAAGTGCTTTGTGAAATGAATTTTGTCGGTTACAATCCAAAATAGTAGGATTTTGATTGCCAAACACTATGAAAAGCTTATATTAAACTAGTCCCCTGTTAAATATTTTAACTACTAAGTTTTTGACCCCAAATAAAAATGTTTGGGTTTTGGGTCGGGTTTTACTCCACTGACTGTCTAAGAGGGGACCAGGCCAGCCCAAGTGATTCCCTTTATAATTAACAATTTTTTTCCCACAAAAGGGGGGTGGGGACCCTCTAACCGCCTCTGCAATGGGAAGATTTGTGTTTTCTGTCTGTTTGTCTATCATCATCTCTCATCCACGGCTTATAAACTATTGGTAGATTTTCATTGAAACTTTCAGATTATCTTCTGTAACTAATGGCAGTGTGTATTTTATTTTATTATAATGCAATTTTGGGGTTCCCAATTGAAAGAATGGACCTTTTAAATACTTTGTTTTAACTTTTGGAAGCATCTCCTAAAATGAGTTCATCATATGAAGGATAGGAATAGTTTGAATATTTTTTATCATGTTTTTATCCTGCTTTTAATCTTGTTTTAAACAGTTGGATCTCATTATGACAAAATTGTAATGATATTAATACAAATTTTCAATATATTCTACTTCAAGACAATAGTATATATACCACTGTAGCTTTGAAGTATATATAAGGTTTGCTATAACAACATTTGTGTTTTATATGATTTTATCTGATTTTAGTGGTTTTTATCTGATTTTATTTGTTTTTATTGTAAAATCTTGTTATACAAAGCCTTAATATGCTTGGGTTTGTTCGGAAACTAAAAAAAAAAACTTTTTCATGCAAATATTTATTTTCATAATGAGATCTGACATTTTTATGTTTTTAACTCTGTTTAATTCATAAACATTCTATTTCACCCTTCAACTATTGATGCAGTCCTTGGAAGATTGATCAAATTGTTAGATTTGTGGAGGCAAGTTGAGAATCTGCTCTAACTAAATCTATGTTGATATCAGCTGAGCTAACCTATCCTTCAATATGAGTAATAAGATATAAGAAAAGAAAAATCCATTCTTTGATTAGAGAACCTTTAGAAGTTATAAAAAATAGTACACAATGTCGGCAGAGACTGAAGATTATTTGAAAGTATCGGGAAAGTCCCATTTAATCTTGATAATTGTGGGTTAAAGTTGTAGATGGATGAGCAAACATATCATACACTGAATCACTATACCACATTCCGGCCTAATGCATAAATCAGGCTATAAAATATTAACTGACCACTAGACTTATCTCCCTTCCTGGGTTCCATAAATAAATATCAAAATATACTACTTAATTTTAAAAACAAATAGCTTAAAAATTTGGAAGTAGTAAAGAAACTATATAGTTTAAAACAGCTTGAGGTTAAAAATGTGAATGAATGAAATCAGAGACGTATATACACATATATATGTCTCTGATGAAATGTAATCTGTTCACCGGAGGATCCAGAAATTTTCATAAAGGGAAAAAAAAGGGGGGGGGGGGGGGGGGGTGTGTTCACCGATTGTTAGAGGGGCCTCTTCCAGTGGTACTTCAGTGATTTCCTAAATAATCAACCAAATTTTTCCCACCTCTGCTATTTCATTGGTAATCTAATCATTTTTGCACTGATCAAGATATTTAGTTTGTTTTCATTACCCAGTAAATAAGTTGAGTAATTCTCAAAAAATAATTTGTACATGCATGTTTTAATATTTTTATATTATAGCTTTTACCACAGTTTTACTTTGTATAAGAATTGTATTGTTTTTTGATGTCATTTTTAAAAGTTGACACATACTGAGGATTCTTTTTTAAATGGAATTCTATTATTTATTTATAAGTTAAGGACTAGAAAGCCTTAATTTTATATATTAAACAAAGAATAGTCACTAAATGAATACAAAATTTATTACATGTATCAAAAAATTTACATGATTTTATTTTAATTCATAAACTTTTATACATAATTATATAGACTAAGAAATTACATTGGGATTATTTCCCCCTATAATAAAAACAACCAGGAAAATAGATAGTATCCTCAGTACTGTCATTTATTTTGCATAGTAATATTTTGCTACTGATACCAAACCCATGATGCAGATCCTTTTCCTCCTTTTTATTTAAAGATAATTTACAACTGTGATCAAAAGCATATCACAAGTAACTGTTTGTTTATTTACACACATCTTTAAAGAAGCAGATTGTGTTTGGTTTCATTTGGTTATTTTGTATCATGTATAAGATCATAATAATTGGTAATTAAAATTTATTTGGAAAATCATCTTATCTTAATTGTATCTGGACGACAAGTAAAGGGGGAAGAGGTTTCTGTGGTCGAGGGTATGACACATGCAGATGCTTTAATTGTATTTATCTATATTTAATTATATTTATTTATATTTAATTATATTTATTTATATTTAATTATATTTAATTATATTTATTTATATTTAATTATATTTATTTATATTTAATTATATTTCCATCACTTGACGTCTATCATCATCATTAGCTTGGCAGTGTATCATCAGCAGAACTTAGGAATACTTAACAGGGTTGTCTTTTTTAAAACTTTATTGTCCAAACATTAAAGGTGCTGGATAGCTTAATATTTGTATGAAGATGCCAAATGGTCTTTTTATTTGACTAGTTATCCCATTTTTATGTGTAATATGGACAACTATATTTGGTACAAATGTATATGGATTCATTGCTAGGTATACATATAATAAAGAAGTGGTGCGATTCCTAATGAGACATCTCTTCACAAGAGACCAAATGACACAGACATTTACAACTAAGGAGTCTTTTATACAATAACATCAGTGGTCTTGTATTAGTGCGTTCGCCTCAAGTTGGAACTCTGGCATGTTAAAACCTAAACGACTCAAAAATTGGTATTTGCTGCTGCTCTTCTTGTGGATTGCACAAAGCAGGGTTAATATTCATATACCTGTCCTGAATATGCATTTAATTGCCACAGGACTTTTAACAGCTGTCCATACGTACTATCATGAGAGATCGCCTAGCCGTACAAAGTCATGGTTCAGTGATTAATGTTCAGTTTTAGGATTAGGTATTTGTTTCTCTGAAACTAAGTAATTTATTATGTTTATTCAATGAAGAGAATACTTGTAAGGTTCACACGTCTGTCTAACAAGGTTCATCTGACCTTGACCTTATTTTCATGGATATTTTAGTCCATAGTTGTTTTTTTTTGTCGAGCCTGCAACTTTTGTCACAGTAAGCTCAACATAGGGATAGTGATCCGGTTGCGGCAGCGGTGTTAGCTAACTTCTTAAAAGCTTTATATTTTAGAAGGTTGAAGACCTGGATGCTTCATACTTTGTATATAGATGCCTCATGTTACGAAGTTTCCAACAGTCATATGTCCAATGTCCTTGACCTCATTTTCATGGTTCAGTGACTACTTGAAAAAAAAGTTAAGATTTTTTTGTAATGTTAAATTCTCTCTTATTATTAGTAATAGGATAACTATATTTGGTATGTGCGTACCTTGCAAGGTCCTCATGCCCGTCAGACAGTTTTCACTTGACCTCGACCTCATTTCATGTGTCAGTGAACAAGGTTAAGTTTTAGTGTTTAAGTCCATATCTTGGATACATAAAGCAATAGGTCTTGTATATTCGGTATATGGAAGGACTATAAGGTGTACATGTCCAACTGGCAGGTGTCATCTGACCTTGACATCATTTTCATGGTTCAGTGGTTATAGTTAAGTTTTTGTGTTTTGGTCTGTTTTACTTATATTGTATGCAATAGGTCTACTATATTTGTTGTATGGAATGATTGTAAGGTGTACATGTCTAGCGTGCAGGTGTCATCTGACCTTGACCTCATTTTCATGGTTCAGTGGTCAAAGTTAAGTTTTTGTGTTTTGGTCTTTTTTTCTAATACTATATGCAATAGGTCAACTATATTTGGTGTATGGAAATATTTTATGATCTATATGTCAGTTACATAGGTTTTATTTGACCTTGACCTAATTTTCACGGTTCATTGCTTAGTGTTTAGTTTTTTGTGATTTGGTCTGTTTTTCTTAAACTATAAGCAATAGGTCAACTATATTTGTTGTATGGAAGAATTGTTAGCTGTACATGTCCGCCTGGCATGGTTCATCTGACCTTGACCTCATTTTCATGGTTCATTGGTTAATGTTTAATTTTCTTGGTTAATGTTAAGTTTATATGACAGTTGTAATAAAGCTTTATGCTTAGGACTATCAACATACTATCAATGATTGGTAAAGAAGGCGAGACATTTCAGCGTGTGCACTCTGGTTTTTATTAGGATTATATATTTCTTAGAAGTAAAAAAGAGCTATATAAAAGATATTAAAAAATAGGTTAACTGTATTTGGTATACAGAATGATTGAAAGGTTAACGTGTTTGTCTGATGAGGTACATCTGACCTTGACCTTATTTTCATGTTTTTTGGTCTGCATTGACTTTTCATGACTCGGTTCCAACTAATGTGAGTGTATAAGATTTTTGTAAGATGGATTATCTAAAATTTCCATTATTTTCATAGGTCATTGCAATTGATAATGTTGCCTGTTTTAAACCCTATTTCTTTTTAAAGACTTTCAACACAGATTTCAACTATTAGACAGATGCCAAGTGATCAAGAAGAGTTTGCATGGCCCTTATGGCCTTGTGAGATAAAAAGTACAGATCAGAGAGTACTCACAGTTTAAGTGACAAAGCAATTAATAAAAAAATGATGTATCTAAGACTAAAATATCAATCGGTACACATTCAACATCCAAAGAATTTTAAGTATAAAGACACCATTACCAGTCAGAGAAAAACATGACCTTGTTGCACAGCCAAAATATAGGTATCTGCAGATTGTAGTACCCTGAAAGAACATATGTGTTATATTTTATATGGTTTTAATTTACTAATAACAAAATCAATACTTATACCAACAAAATCATTATCCAAAGATTTAACTACTATGTTGAATAGGTAAACCTTTTAGATTTTTTTATTCAAATTGTATCTAAATTTCCAGGCTTGATTAACAACATCAATGTAAAATTTAGGATGTTCTATTTCATTTGAAATAAGTTTTCTGCAGGACCAGTATAACTTGCACACCAAATATTTGTATTTATGAGTTAACTGCAATTTCAGTCATGTTGACATATTTGTAGATCTTATCCTGATCATTTTCCTTTTTAGAAGAATTTTCTTCAGAAATAGCTGTTTTTATGATTTCCGGACTAGCTGTGCGTCGTCTGTTAGTTAGTTCATCCGCCAGTCTGTCCCACTTTAGGTTTAAGTTTTTGGTCAAGGTAGTGTTTGATGAAGTTGAAGTCCAATCAACTTAAAACTTATTACCACGATAGTGCAAGTGGGGCATCTGTGTACTATGGACACATTCTTGTTTTGCTATTTCTTTGATATTTGTTCACTTATAATTTTGATATTGATGGCAAAGAATAAACAAGTAAAACTATGAGCTACTGCTCACTCCATCTGATGATACCCCTGCTGTGACTACATTATATCAATAGTATAAAAAGATGTAATTGTTTGGTACACAGGAAGTTGTTGAATGATGAATCTCAAAAGGCATCACAGGGTATAGCTGACTCATAAAACCTTGAACCCAAATTTCAGAAATCATTGTAATGTAGTTCCTGAGAAAGATGGGACAAAAAATATCCATGGAACCAAGGGTGGACAGATGGGCCTGACCTTTTCAAAATAATTACTATGGTCTAATCATTTATAGCTTGTTGAGTCTTTAGAGTGATTTAGAGATGAATATTATTTTCCATTTTAGACTACATGTTGACCTCTACATTTTTTCATTTTAAACTTTTATTTGCTGCCTCATTCATGTCCAACCTTTTGCCTTACTCGTACTTTCTGATTAACTTTTAACCCTGCCACATTCTGTATGTGCCTGTCCCAAGTCAAGAGTGTAATTCAGTGGTTGTCATATGTTGTTGTGTAGCATATTTGTTTTTCATTCATTATTTTGTACATATTAAAATTAGGCGGCAAGTTTTCTCGTTTAAATAGTTTTACATTTGTCATTTCCGGGCTGACTATGGGGTATGGGCTTTGCTCATTGTTAAAGGCCATTCAGTGACCTATAGTTGTTAATTTGTGTCATTTAGTGACTCTGATGGAGAGTTGTCTCATTGACAATTGTACCACATCTTCTTAATGTTATATATCAGACTTCCATAATTTGTTGCAGCTAGAAGTTGTAACTATGTCACTGGAAATGCTAGATCATTTTGACATTTTCTTAAAAAATTAGAACTGACACAAGGTTGATATTTAAAGTTTTTTTATTCATTCAACTTTTAAAATCAATGTCTTTAAATTAAATGCTAAAAAAGATTATAATAGTCCTTGGTCATTTTTTGCTGGTCAGGTACAATTGTTGCAAGCTTCTTGTTTCTCTACTGAGCCAGTGCAGTGTATTCCCCCATGTTGAGGAGCTGGAGTATTGCATGACCTTCCCTTTCTCTGTAACCTTGACAACCAGAATTGACGATACATGATGACCATTGTCCCCAATCACTGAATTTTCCATTGACAGCTGTCAAGAAAAAAGCAATTATTAATTTGTGTTGTATGTAAACAAATATAATATACAATAGGGTTCCTGTATCTTTTGCTCATGGTTTATTAAAACATTATTTTTAAATGTCTGGCAAAATTTGCAATTTCTTTCAAGTGATAAAAAAACCCTCTTTAAACAAGAAGTCTAAAAGAACAAAACTTTTATTTCTATCTATGAACATATTTTCTTAAGTGGTATGACACGTACATTTTTATATTTCAATATACTTACGACAAGGATGCTCATTACAACTGACAGAATTCACACCATCTCAAACACAGTCAGTGCCGCCATTTGCAGTGGCAGGATTATTACAACTTCTGTACTGAGATTGCTTTCCACCTGTAACATTGAATAAATATAAAGTAGACAAGTATGAATTTAGAGTAGACAGAGGCTGATTTAGAGGGGGGGCCACGGGGGCCCGGACCCCCCCCCCCCCCCCCCCCTTTTTGGGAAAAAATTTGGTTGCTTACATAGGGAATCACTGAAGCATGATTGGAGCGGGCCCCCTCTTAGGTCAGTTAGTGGGCCCCCACTTATGAAAATTTCTGGATCCGCCACTGGTAGACAACGAAGCCCGCCTTGGGTTGCAGGATGGTTTTTTTAGCTGTGGTGACCTTGGGCTGTTTACTGCAGTGCAAAAATCATTATGGTAAATATGTTAAGTCAAGTAACTAACAAAACTGATTTATCTTACTCTGGTTTGTTCACAGATCACATATATGTCATGTTAAAGTTGTTATGCAAATTTGGTTTACCATGCATAAATGTTCAATATTGACACTTTGCTTTACAAAAACAAGAGGCTCTCAAGAGCCTGAATCGCTCACATGGTAAACAATGCCTTCGGCCATGTTTTTTGACGAAATAGAAAATAAAACACAAACTTTATTTTATACACCCTACTGATCATTCAAATGAAGTTTGGTTGAATTTGGTTGAGTAGTTTTAGAGGAGAAGATTTTTTAAAGTTAGCAAATATGATGAACAAATTGTGAAAAATTAAAGGACAATAACCCATTAAGGGGTCAATTGACAATTTTGGTCATATTAACTTATTTGTAGATTTTACTTTGCTGATCATTTTTGCCGTTTACAGTTTATCCTTATCTATAATAATATTCAAGATAATGAACAAAAACTGCAAAATTTCCTTAAAAGTACCAATTAAGTGGCAGCAACCCAACAATGGGTTGTTTGATTCATCTGAAAATTTCAGGGCAGATAGATCTTGACCTAATGAACATTTTTACCCCCATGTCAGATTTGCTTTAAATGCTTTAGTTTTTGAGATATAAGCCAAAAACTGCATTTGACCGCTATGTTCTATTTTAAGTAACGGCGGCCATGTTTTTTGACGGATCAAAAATCGAAGCACAAACTTTGTGCAGGATAACCTAAGGAACAATCATGCTAAGTTTCATCCAAATCCATTCAGTAGTTTCAGAAGAGAAGATGTTTGAAAAATTGTTAAAGACGACAGACGACGACGGACGCCAAGTGATGAGAAAAGCTCACATTTCCTTTTAGGAAAGGTGAGCTAAAAACTGCAAAATTTCCTTAAAATTACCAATTCAGTGGCAGCAACCTAGCAACGTGTCGTCCGATCCATCTGAATATTTCAGGGCAGATAGATTTTGATCTGATAAACAATTCAACCACAGTCAGATTTGATCTTAATGCTTTGGTTTTTGACATTTTACCCCTATGTTCTACTTTTAGCCGTGGCAGCCATCTTGTTTGGATAGCCGGGTCATCGGACACATTTTTTAAACTAGATACCCAAAAGATGATTGTGGCCAAGTTTGGATTAATTTGGCTCAGTAGTTTCAGAGGAGAAGATTTTTGTAAAAGATTACTAAGATTTACGAAAAATGGTTAAAAATTGACTATAAAGGGTAATAACTCCTAAAGGGGTCAACTGACCATTTCGGTCATGTTGACTTATTTGTAAATCTAACTTTGCTGAACATTATTGCTGTTTACAGTTTATCTCTATCTATAATAATATTCAAGATAATAACCAAAACAGCAAAATTTCCTTAAAATTACCAATTCAGGGGCAGCAACCCAACAATGGGTTGTCCAATTCATCTAAAAATTTCAGGGCAGATAGATCTTGACCTGATAAACAATTTAACCCCATGTCAGATTTGCTCTAAATGCTTTGGTTTTTGTGTTATAAGCCAAAAACTGCATTTTACCCCTATGTTCTATTTTTTGCCATGGCGGCCATTTTGGTTGGTTGGCCGGGTCACCGGACACAATTTTCAAACTAGATACTCCAACGATGGTTGTGGCCAAGTTTAGTTCAATTTGACCCAGTTGTTTCAGAGGAGAAGATTTTTGTAAAAGATAACTAAGATTTATGAAAAATGGTTAAAAATTGACTATAAAGGGCAATAACTCCTAAAGGGGTCAACTGACCATTTCAGTCATGTTGACTTATTTTTAGGTCTTACTTTGCTGAACATTTTTGCTGTTTACAGTTGATCTCTACCTATAATAATATTCATGACAATAACCAAAAACAGCAAAATTTCCTTAAAATTTCCAATTCAGGGGCAGCAACCCAACAACGGGTTGTCCGATTCATCTGAATATTTCATGGCAGATAGATCTTGACCTGATAAACAATTTTACCACTGTCAGATTTGCTCTAAAGGCTTCGGTTTTTGAGTTATAAGCCAAAAACTGCATTTGACCCCTATGTTCTATTTTTAGCAATGGCGACCATGTTTGTTGATAGATCAAAACTTCGGATACAATTTATAAACTAGATGCCCTAAGGAACATTCAGTTAAAGTTTGGAAGTATTTGGCTTAGTAGTTTCAGAGGAGAAGATTCTTGAAATAGTTTACGATGACAGACGACAGACGCCAAGTGATGGCATAAGCTCACTTGGCCCTTCGGGCCATGTGAGCTAACAAAATGATTAGAATTATGATGAAAAATTAATTATTCTATTAATACTTTCTTTTCAACTTCAACAAGCTATGTTCAATATGATTTTCTGATCTCAAATAATTTCACCAGTGATTTCAAACAATATTTGAAAAAGATTGATATGATGCATAATTTATATCATAAGAAGCTATCAATACCTCCACATGAGACAGAACATTCCTCAAATGCTGACCAGGTTGACCAACCACCATTTACAGGTATTCTGGATGTGAATGGAAGCTGAGATCCTGCACCCCAACCCTGTTTTCAAATACAAATGTATAAATAATTAGGTAATCACGTAATGTGTCTCTTTAGCTTTCTGTGTAACGGTTTGTTGAATGTTGTCGGTCTTTTAAAGATATTATTAAACCATCAGAATTTGTTAAAAATTGTCTTTTCAGGGCATTAATTCATCATTTTGCTGTGTATAGTTTTACTTCTGTCTATAGAATTTTATTTGAATATCTAAAAAAAAATTGCTAATTTTGGTCAAATCTGAATTTAGGGCAAGTTTTAGTCATTTTTGATATTTTTGATTTGCTGATCATTTTGTTGCATATAATTTATAGCTATCTATCATAGTTTTTTAAATGAGTCTGCAAAATCCTAAAAGATAGTCAAATATCATCATTAAGGTGGTACCTAACACTACAGGGAGATAACTCTGTAAAATCCTAAAAGATAGTCAAATATCATCATTAAGGTGGTGGCCACAGACCACAATTAATTCCTCGATCAGTTCTTTATAACGTTTTGTATCATTAAAAAAATTGCACCATGCACTTTTGTCAAATTTTTTGTGTGTGTAATGTATAGCCCTAGTCCAAATATATATCCAAAATTCAGAAAGATTGAAACAATCACTTTTACAAATTTAGCCAATACACATCCATACCCCTATTGACAAGTCAAGAGATGTTCCGAAAACTGTAAATATGACCTTTTTGCACTTGGCCTAATCACTCATTCCATATCAAAATCAGTTTAAATACAACATCCAAAAATTTATTTCACCTCTCTTCTTTCATTTCCACCCAAACAAATCTAAGAAATGAGTGAGGAAGGGAAAGAAAAAAAAATAAGGAAAAATACACTCTAATTAAAAGGAACTATATTCGTGGACAACGAAAAGCGGGGTCATTAATTGTGGTCTTGGGTCTATTAGGGGCCTAAAACTTGACCAATTCTAATAAAACTTGGCATGATTTAAGCTTAGTATATTATAAAACAGTTTACAAAGTTTCAAAGCCATATGATACCAAATAAAAAAAATGTGGCATTTTTTATATCTGAACTTTGGGTGTTGAATTGTGGCGTTGAATTAGAACAATTTCAACTATCAAATTTGAGCCTCTAAAAACCAAAAGATACCAAAACTAACACTTTTTAATGTCTCTATGTATAAGTTATCATCTATTTAAGGTAGCACAATACAAAGATTTTTATACTTCCAATCACTAACCTTTGAAATGCTGTAACTTTCTTATGAATGCATAGAAAATAGTAAAAGAGGTATATATAGATAGATAAAAGATTTATCTTTTAAATGAATGCAATATTTTTATTATGAAATCATTATGTAATCAATTATTATATAATTAGTGGCAAAATCTGGGTAGGTCCACTTGAATGAATTTAGCTCTATCATCTCTTTAACTATACAGAAAATTTTAACGAAATCTTAATCAACACATCATGGGCTACAAAAGGGTGTCTCAGATTGTCTCTATGGTATTCCATTCTCTCATAAATCTCTAATTAGTGTAAACATCCTAACCACATGAAAGAAGATAATGTTTAATTAGGTGTAAAATTTGTTCTATCCATTCTATCTGAAATCTGAGACACCCTTTTGTAGATAATGGCCATAGGAACAACATATAATAAAATCAACCCTCTAGGGATACCTATGCAGAAGCTAATTTCATTTGAAAGTGGAAATTTGGTGAAAAATATTTTAAACACAGTTAACATTATAATTGGTTACATAATTATTGCATAATACTAACATTGCATTAATTTGAAAGAGTAATCTGTTAGCTATCCAAAACTACCCCTTTTATAAATTTTCAAGCATTATTAAGAAAGTTACAGCATTTTAAAACTTGGGAGTTGGAGTTATAAAATCTTTGTATTGTGCTACCTTAAAGCAACAGAGAGCTTACTTCATGTATCAGACTTATGAAAAATGGCCAGAAGTTAATTTTATATGAGCCTGTGCCAAAAAATAGAGGTTTTCAAATAAAGTGAGGCCTTATATCAAATGTAATATTTTTCACTAACCACAATTTTCTGAAGTTGTTAAGTTATATCACAATAACCTTAACATGTTATAAATGTACTTTTAATGGTAATATAAGTTTCAAATAGCATAACACATGTGGATAAAATGGTCTTTAGCAATGTCAAGCTTAAAAAAACAGGTTGTCAATTTAGGCCGTTCCCCACAATTGCATATTAAAAAGCATATAAATGATATGGGAGATGGAGATATGCTTCTTTTTGCTTAAATCTGTGCTTAGATATGACAAAACATGGAGCCTGGATGTAACAAGACTAATACTTTCAACTATATATGTAGACAGTATGGTCTGATGCAAAGTTTAACAACTTTACTGTTTAAAACCTGAATGAAATTTCAGCCTCAAAAGGCCAATATTTTAACCACTAGCTATCCAACAGAAGAAAATAAAGGTAGTCTGTGAAACAGAAATGGTTAAACAACCAGTAATAAGTGTTTTTGATATAGATTCAGTGCAATCTGTTTAGGAATACAACTTTTAAGTGCATAGAACTTCACATTTCACCTGCTACGTATACTGACTGTTAGACTAAGACTATTAATACAGCACATTTTCCACTCTTTTTATGTTTTTATCTACTTTTTTTTGTGTTCAGAGTTCACAAATGAGTAAAACAACTGAAATAAATACCACAAACACAAATAGATATCAGAAAAAACCAATCAGAGAGAAATTAAGCATGCTGTTTTTGCAAAAATATTGAAAAAAGTGAAAAAGCTACAGTTTGGTCATTTAACCTGAAAAGTGACTTTTTCACAAAATTTCTATCAAATGAAAGTGAAAATCATTTCTTCTCATGTAGTTTGACAAATTAATACCAATAGATCATTCAGAGAAGATGTTAAAGTAAAAATTCAAAATTTGCTGAAATGCACCTCTTAGGGGCCTAAAACTTGACCAATTCTAATAAAACTTGGAATGATTTAAGCTTAGTATATTATAAAACAGTTTACAAAGTTTCAAAGCCATATGATACCAAATAAAAAAAATGTGGCATTTTTTATATCTGAACTTTGGGTGTTGAATTGTGGCGTTGAATTAGAACAATTTCAACTATCAAATTTGAGCCTCTAAAAACCAAAAGATACCAAAACTAACACTTTTTAATGTCTCTATGTATAAGTTATCATCTATTTAAAGCAATAGAGAGCTTACTTCATGTATCAGACTTATGAAAAATGGCCAGAAGTTAATTTTATATGAGCCCGTGCCAAAAAATAGAGGTTTTCAAATAAAGTGAGGCCTTATATCAAATGTAATATTTTTCACTAACCACAATTTTCTGAAGTTGTTAAGTTATCACAATAACCTTAACATGTTATAAATGTACTTTTAATGGTAATATAAGTTTCAAATAGCATAACACATGTGGATAAAATGGTCTTTAGCAATGTCAAGCTTAAAAAAACAGGTTGTCAATTTAGGCCGTTCCCCACAATTGCATATTAAAAAGCATATAAATGATATGGGAGATGGAGATATGCTTCTTTTTGCTTAAATCTGTGCTTAGATATGACAAAACATGGAGCCTGGATGTAACAAGACTAATACTTTCAACTATATATGTAGACAGTATGGTCTGATGCAAAGTTTAACAACTTTACTGTTTAAAACCTGAATGAAATTTCAGCCTCAAAAGGCCAATATTTTAACCACTAGCTATCCAACAGAAGAAAATAAAGGTAGTCTGTGAAACAGAAATGGTTAAACAACCAGTAATAAGTGTTTTTGATATAGATTCAGTGCAATCTGTTTAGGAATACAACTTTTAAGTGCATAGAACTTCACATTTCACCTGCTACGTATACTGACTGTTAGACTAAGACTATTAATACAGTGGCGGATCCAGAGGGGGGGTTCCGGGGGTCCGCACCCCCCCTTTATTTTGGCCGATCAATGCATTTGAATCAGGACATATGTTTTGCACCCCCCCTGCACCCCCCCTTTGCCCTGGGCTAGCACCCCCCCTTTCGAAAATTCCTGCATCCGCCACTGATTAATACAGCACATTTTCCACTCTTTTTATGTTTTTATCTACTTTTTTTTGTGTTCAGAGTTCACAAATGAGTAAAACAACTGAAATAAATACCACAAACACAAATAGATATCAGAAAAAACCGGTCAGAGAGAAATTAAGCATGCTGTTTTTGCAAAAATATTGAAAAAAGTGAAAAAGCTACAGTTTGGTCATTTAACCTGAAAAGTGACTTTTTCACAAAATTTCTATCAAATGAAAGTGAAAATCATTTCTTCTCATGTAGTTTGACAAATTAATACCAATAGATCATTCAGAGAAGATGTTAAAGTAAAAATTCAAAATTTGCTGAAATGCACCTCTTAGGGGCCTAAAACTTGACCAATTCTAATAAAACTTGGCATGATTTAAGCTTAGTATATTATAAAACAGTTTACAAAGTTTCAAAGCCATATGATACCAAATAAAAAAAATGTGGCATTTTTTATATCTGAACTTTGGGTGTTGAATTGTGGCGTTGAATTAGAACAATTTCAACTATCAAATTTGAGCCTCTAAAAACCAAAAGATACCAAAACTAACACTTTTTAATGTCTCTATGTATAAGTTATCATCTATTTAAAGCAACAGAGAGCTTACTTCATGTATCAGACTTATGAAAAATGGCCAGAAGTTAATTTTATATGAGCCCGTGCCAAAAAATAGAGGTTTTCAAATAAAGTGAGGCCTTATATCAAATGTAATATTTTTCACTAACCACAATTTTCTGAAGTTGTTAAGTTATATCACAATAACCTTAACATGTTATAAATGTACTTTTAATGGTAATATAAGTTTCAAATAGCATAACACATGTGGATAAAATGGTCTTTAGCAATGTCAAGCTTAAAAAAACAGGTTGTCAATTTAGGCCGTTCCCCACAATTGCATATTAAAAAGCATATAAATGATATGGGAGATGGAGATATGCTTCTTTTTGCTTAAATCTGTGCTTAGATATGACAAAACATGGAGCCTGGATGTAACAAGACTAATACTTTCAACTATATATGTAGACAGTATGGTCTGATGCAAAGTTTAACAACTTTACTGTTTAAAACCTGAATGAAATTTCAGCCTCAAAAGGCCAATATTTTAACCACTAGCTATCCAACAGAAGAAAATAAAGGTAGTCTGTGAAACAGAAATGGTTAAACAACCAGTAATAAGTGTTTTTGATATAGATTCAGTGCAATCTGTTTAGGAATACAACTTTTAAGTGCATAGAACTTCACATTTCACCTGCTACGTATACTGACTGTTAGACTAAGACTATTAATACAGCACATTTTCCACTCTTTTTATGTTTTTATCTACTTTTTTTTGTGTTCAGAGTTCACAAATGAGTAAAACAACTGAAATAAATACCACAAACACAAATAGATATCAGAAAAAACCGGTCAGAGAGAAATTAAGCATGCTGTTTTTGCAAAAATATTGAAAAAAGTGAAAAAGCTACAGTTTGGTCATTTAACCTGAAAAGTGACTTTTTCACAAAATTTCTATCAAATGAAAGTGAAAATCATTTCTTCTCATGTAGTTGGGCCTGGTACCTAACACTACAGGGAGATAACTCTGTAAAATCCTAAAAGATAGTCAAATATCATCATTAAGGTGGTACCTAACACTACAGGGAGATAACTCTGTAAAATCCTAAAAGATAGTCAAATATCATCATTAAGGTGGTACCTAACACTACAGGGAGATAACTCTGTAAAATCCTAAAAGATAGTCAAATATCATCATTAAGGTGGTACCTAACACTACAGGGAGATAACTCTGTAAAATCCTAAAAGATAGTCAAATATCATCATTAAGGTGGTACCTAACACTACAGGGAGATAACTCTGTAAAATCCTAAAAGATAGTCAAATATATCATTAAGGTGGTACCTAACACTACAGGGAGATAACTCTGTAAAATCCTAAAAGATGGTCAAATATCATCATTAAGGACAATAATTCCTGTAAGAATACTTTCATGATTTTCTATTATGTTGCATTTTTGCACATCTGTCAGAAGTTATACTGATAATTATTTTGCAGTTTAAAGTATATGTATAACTTTTTTAATTACTGTTTTCAGAGGCGGATTTAGGGGGGGGGGGCCCAGGGGGCCCGGGCCCCCCCTTTTTGGGAAAAAAATTGGTTGCTTATATAGGGAATCACTGAAGCGTGACTGGAGCGGGCCCCCTCTTAGGTCAGTCAGTGGGCCCCCACTTGATCCGCCACTGGTTTTCAACATAAAAGGCAAACATGTTTAGAGATCAAAATCATTATATTAGGACAATAAATCTTTCAATGAGTCAATCAATGGGTTTAGCTATTTGGTAAATTTGTTGACCTTGACTTGCTGATTATTTCAATGAGAACAATGCATTTTTTAAGATAATAGGCAAAAATGCACAAATTGGCCATACTCATTATTTAAGGGCAATAACTCAAATTTGTCTGGTCAATTTGGTGTATATAGAAAGTTGGTATAGATATATCTTGAAATAGTGAGCAGTTAGATATACATTTTTTTCATTTAAATGCTTATTTTGTCCATTTTTCTTTTTGCATGTGTCAGATATTCATGTTTCAGAAGAAAAAAAATCGATGTAATATATTTAATGTTTTCAGGGTTTTCTCAAACCAGAATAAAACTTTAAAAATATTAACCAAAATCAGTTCCATCAGCTTCAAAACGAAGAATACGGAAGGTCATGATGAACACCAAGGCAATATAATATTTACCTTATAGTTCATGTGCTCTAATTAATTAATAAAAATATTTGAAAATATTATTTAGAGAATATATATATATATATGGCGAGGGAAGAACCAAAAATTTGCGAAAGCAAATTTACAGATCTAACATTGTTGGGTTGATATATATATATATATATATATACAACTCATCTAAACATCAACCCAACAATGTTAGATCTGTAAATTTGCTTTCGCAAATTTTGGTTCTTCCCTCGCCGGGATTCGAACCCATGCTACTGTGATATCGTGACACCAAATCGCCTGCACTGCAGCCGTCCCGCTAGACCACACGACCACCTGGGCTCTCAAAAAAAGAGCTTTCGCTGGCCGTGTGTTACATATATATATATATATATATATATCACTTATTAATGACTACTAACATACAGACAAACTACAAATGTAAATCATCTTTATCAAAGCTACTTATAATAAATAATAGAACTATAATGTAGAATATACTATAAAAAAATCAGTACAAAATCAAAGAAAATGACTGCAATCAAGGAAAATCTCTTTCTGCCATACTATGTATTAAACCGATAGTGTCAACATGGTCAATGTCTACATATTTATCATAGCTACTTGCTTAATCCTGTTGCCCCTTGGTGGAGCATAGGCCACTAACGATATTTCTCCACCTTGTTCTGTTCTTTGCTAGCCTCTCCAGATCGTGCCACTTGTACCCTTCTTTCTCCATCTCGGCTGCAACATTCCTTCTCCAGGTGTATCTTGGTCTGCCCCTGCTACGTTTTCCTTGTGGGTTCCACTGTAAGGCTTGCCTTGTAATGTTAGTTTTTGACTTCCTCAGTGTGTGTCCTATCCATCGCCATTTTCTGTTTTTTAACTCTTCATCAACTGGGGATTGGTTGGTCTTTTCCCAAAGAGCTTTGTTTGATATCTTCTCAGGCCATCTGATGTTAAGGATGCGCCTGAGGCAGTTGTTAATGAAGACTTGAAGTTTATGAAGCAGGTTTTTTGTTGTTTTCCAAGTCTCAGCTCCATATAAGAGAATGGTTTTTACGTTTGAATTGAACAAGCGTATTTTGGTCTTAATGTGATATTTCGTGCTTTCCAGATTGACCCCATCATGTTAAATGCAGTTTTGGCTTTGCCAATTCTGATGTTTACATCTTTATCTGAGCCGCCAAGATTATCCACTACGCTTCCAAGGTATGTAAAGGATTCCACTTCTTCTCAATGCTTGGGTGTTAACCATCAGACTGGCTTGGGACTTTGTGTTTGACTTTAACACTTTGGTCTTGTTATGATTGATGGAAAGGCCCGTTTCTGCAGCTCTCTTTTCAACCTGCTCTAGTTTGTCCTGCATTTGTTGGTGGTTGTGGGATAGCAATGCAATGTCATCGGCAAAGTCTAGGTCATCCAGCTGAGTGAACATGGTCCATTGGATGCCATTTCGTCTGCCATCTGTGGCTTGCTTCATGATCCAATCAACTGCCAGGAGGAATAGCATAGGTGAAAGGAGACAGCGTTGTCTTACCCCAGTTGTTATATCAAAGGCCTCTGTTAATTGACCTTCATGTATAACCTTACTCTGCATTCCTGTATAGCTGTTTCTGATGATGGTAATACATTTTTCAGGAATGCCATAGTGTCTCATCAACTGCCACAACACATCTCTATCTAAGCTGTCAAAGGCTTTGGCAAAGTCGACAAAAACAGAATAGAGTGATGAATTGAACTCTTGTGATTGTTCGAGGATGATACGTAAGGTTGCTATTTGGTCTGCACATGATCGGTTTTGTCTAAATCCAGCTTGGTTGTCACAAAGCTTTTCATCTATTGCATTTTTGAGTCGGTTTAACATAACTCTATTTAAAACTTTCCCTGGAACTGATAGTAGCATTATTCCTCTATAGTTGTCACAAATGCTTAAATTGCCCTTTTTTGGAAGCTTTACCGTGTGTCCTTCTTTCCATTCTAGCGGGACCTCTTCTTCTTCCCAGATCTTTCCAAATAGCTCATATAGCATTTGAGTTGATGTTCCAATGTCTGCTTTCAGTGCTTCTGCCGGTATGTTGTCAGGACCTGGAGCTTTGTTGTTCTTTAGCATTTTTATGGCTTTCTTTATTTCTCCTGTTGATGGTCTTTTACAGTCTACTGCCAAAAGCTCTTCCGAGGGTGGGATGTCAGCTTTTCTTACAGGTGGGTCCTGGTTTAGCACATCCCTGAAATGCTCAACCCATCTTTTCATTTGCTCTTCATGTGTGTTGAGTGTTTTCCCTTCTTTGCTTTTGACTGGTCTACTTCCTTTCTGGTATTTCCCTGTTAGCAGTTTTATGTTGTCATACAGAGCTTTGATGTTGTTTGCTCTGGCTGCTTCTTCTGCTTCTGCTGTCAGTTTGTCTACAAATGCCCTCTTATCTCTCCTTGCACTGTTCCTCACATCCTTGTTAGCTATAGTATACTCTCTTGAGGCTGATTGTTTTGCTGATCTTGTTTTGCTGTTGTTCAGGATATTTTTTATATTTTTCCTTTTTTCTACTTTTACAAGTGTTTCTGGCGTTATCCATTCCTGATGTTTCCTATTTTTTAAACCATCTGATGTTTCGCAAGCTGTCGTGAAAGCATTTTTAATCTCTTGCCAGTGATCTTATATTGAAATTATTTCCTCTGCTGCATTCTTAAATATTGAGAAGCGATTTTTTTAGCTCTATCTGGAATTCTGATTTCTTTGTTTTGTTTTCCAACATTGAAATGTTAAATCGTTTTCCTGTTGATTCAATATTTTGGTGTTTCTTCAGCTTCAATTTGACATTAGCTACAATAAGGTGGTGGTCAGTGGCAGCGTCAGCTCCTCTTTTAACTCGGACATCTTGTAAACTTCTCCTAAACTTCTTGGAGATGCAGACATGATCTATTTGGTTTTCAGTGTTCATGTCTGGAGATACCCATGTTGCTAGATGACATTTTTTGTGTGGGAAAACTGTTCCACCGATGACCAGATTGTGATTTGCACAGTGGTTGGCAAAGAGCTCTCCATTCTCATTCATTTCTCCTAGCCCATGTCTTCCCATCACTTGTTCATAACCGGTGTTGTCGCTTCCTACCTTAGCATTTAGGTCTCCCATTAAGATTGTGATGTCTTTGGAGCTACATTTCCTGGTGGTTTCTTCCAGCAGTTGATAGAATTCTTCCTTGATATTGTCCTCTGCACCATTTGTAGGGGCATAGCATTGGATGATGTTTAATGATATCCTTTTATTTGTGGTCTTGAATTTTGCCATGATGATTCTTGCACTTATTGGCTCCCATCCAATTAATGTTTTCTGAGCTTCTTTTGACAGCATAATGGCAACTCCTTCAGAATGTTGAGCGTTCTCCTCCATATGTCCAGAGTATATAATCATTTCTCCTGATGTTAGTTTTGATTGTCCTGCATCATTCCATCTTGCTTCCGCTATTCCTAGTATGCCTATTTCATATGCCTTCATTTCATTGGCGATGGTTTGCGCTTTTCCTGGAATGTACATAGATCTCACATTCCATGTTCCTATCTTTGTTGCGGATTTAGAGTTCAGAAGTCTTAGTTGTGTAGCTTCCTTTCGGTTTTGGCCATCCAACGTCATTCTCCTTCTATGTAAAGGTCTTCTTTCTCTTTCATCCAAGGTTTGTAAATTTTCGTTTCGTGTTTCTGTAATCCGTTTTAACCTCTAAGCGGGGGATTAGCCTACCTAAAGGTTCCAGGTGGTTTTGTAAAGGCATCTGGAATGTAGCCTTTCCCATACGGGTCACTGGCCGGTGGGACATTGTTTGCCCTCATACGCCCTTTGCCGTTGTCGCTTGGCAGCAATCTTCCGCCGGGGCAGTGATCTCCCAACTATTTGTCCAATAGCTGGAGTGGTTGTCTTGAAAGGACTAACGGTTACCACCAACCGGGATTTGAAATCAGAGTTTTCCTTCTCCTAGACAGGCTGCCTTCCTAGACTCACGAGACCCATCTTCCCGTCGCCCTTGTAGTTATGCCTTAGGCCTTTCGGTGCTCAGTATCCATCTGTTCCCACGGGGAGGTACTACATAGGACTTGATGTGGAGAGGCTATGTACTGGCAGGGTGAGACTGACAAACTGCTCACCTTTTCACATTTCTGTTAGCCAGCGGCGATGAAAGCGAGAGGTGACAAGCACACAGACACAAACTGACACAGCACACTAGACGCATCACACAACATTTAACAGACATAGTTACTTGCCCATTGTTAATTAAAAGGGATTATTTATTTATTTACTTCTCTTTTTTTTTGGGGGGGGAGGGGGGTCACACTTATGAAACATCGTTTGAAGGGGGTCATTATGTGGTCAATAAAAAGATATGGGGGGGGGGGGGGGGTTGCCAACAAAACATTTTGATGCAAAAAACTTGAACGGACCCCCTCAGCTGATAAATAATGACCATTCCCTTAAGTTAAAAAATGTGCCCGTAGATAAATATTCTTTGTTCTTACCAGAGACATATAATACAATTGTATTATATGTCTGTTCTTACCGAATAACTTCAAAATAAGTTGAGACAACTTTTGTGTTATAGTAGTCATTTTATGCTGGTTAATATCAGGAACATGTATATCATCAGAGACATATAATACAATTGTATTATATGTCTCTGATATCATAAACTGTAAATATCAACAGGAACATATATACTCAATGCAAGACTCAATGTTCCCAGATATTAATTTATATTAGAAAAGAAAGAAAAAGATATTATATAAAACATTACTTAAATTTAAGTGCCTAAATTTTTATATATAAAAACTAAGAAATACGAAACTGAGATACATATTTATTTTAACTTAGCACTTAAATTTGTTGTTTTTCTTGCAAAGATGATTATTTCGAATGATAAATATTTATATTCAAAAACTTTTTTCTTGAGTGATTGAATTGCAATCTTTACTCAAGCAGGTGCCCGTAACTCTAACCAATGGTGTCGCTATTTCAACCCGACGTCATATCCAGGTAAACATGGTAGAAAGTTGGAGGGAAGAAAACATGTTTGAAAATCCATTGTTTACATGGAAAGTATGTTTCTTTGTGTTAATTATGTCAATTTGTACATTCCATTAGGTATAATTGCATACTGTTTACAGATTAAAAATACCAATCAACGTATTCTGTTAAACAAGTTATCATTTTTACTAACTTTCTTTTCTTTTTTGACATATCAAAATTTATCATACACTTCACTTAGTACAAATACTGAAGTATTTATATCGTTCAATGATGTGATTCCAATATGTGCAATATTAGGGAAATTGTATTGATTATTATAAACCTGCAGAGAAAGGCATTATGATACAATGATTTTAATGGAACTACAGTACAGTGGAAAGAACTTTTAGATTATCAGATTATCTACAGACTACAAATGTTCTTAGTTTAAACATATTTATTGATAGTGGATTGGGAAACAAGTTTTGCAACTTATATTAATCCCTTTCCACTTTGCGGGTGTAAGTGCTGCCTTGTAGCGGCATTAGTCTGCTCTTTTTCGAAATCTACAAGGGTGTCTGTAACATGCAAGAGATATGTCTCTCTTTAAGACTCTTATAAGGTATCGGGATCGTTCGCCCTGATTACATGTTCGCCCTAGGATCGTTCGCACTGAGTTTGTTCGCCCTGATAGTCCGTTCGCCCTGGGTTCATTTGCCCTATATTCATTTATGATATGCAGATATTGTATTATATGTCTCTGGTATATGTTACATCAGAGACATATACTGGTTTATACATCAATAAACGAAATATATATATATTAAAATTTATGTATATCTATTAAAAGTTAAATATAGAATATTTGCCAAATTTATATCAATTAAATAAATTTCTTGGCTGCATTGTTACACTTTATTTTATAATCACTTTTAATTACTGTTGATTGAATTTTGATTGCTGATTAGGTGTCATTTGAAACCTTTGATATCACTGAGTGTTATATAAATTGTCTTTGATGGATTAATAATGAGAAGAACATTTTTCTCAAATAAAATAGTCAGCTTGGATGGGTAAAATTCAGTTTGAAATATAAAAAATAAAAAAAAGGATGAGTAAAAACACTGATGACAAGTGATCAATGTACAGCAGTGTGACTGTGTTTGTGGTATTTGTTTCACTTATAGTAAATACAATGTAGTGCTGAAATTCCGAGAAACTTATTTCCTATATTAGCAGTACCACAGAATACATCATAAATAAATATTCGGTGAATGTAAACTTCAACATTTTTAATTACATACAAATAATTTAGTCTTCAGTTGTTTTACATTTAAAAATACAATGTAGTGCTGAAATTCACAGAAACTTATATTTCCTAGTAACGTAATTACATACAGATACAAACTTAGTTCTCAATACCTTGAAGTCACAATATCTTGTAGTACTGAAATGTACTGAAACTTATAACCTAGTATAGGAGCTAGCTTTGGACAAGTTAACATGAAACATCGTAAATATTCGGCGAAATTGTAGACTGACTTCAACACATTCAATTATATACACACAACGTAACACTATAATTACTAAAAAATAAAATCAGGGCGAACGGACTCGGGGCAAACAGAAACTAGAGCGAACCAGAATCAGGGCGGACGGACCCGGATTCCTCTCTTAACACAGGTCAGCCATTTATGGTCCCCTTCCGACGGACTATCATCATTTCCTCAAGACCATACTTGCAAATGGTAAATCTACACTACACTCACTAGTCTTAGACCACAGTCTTCAGGAAATGAGCTAAATTTTTGAAAATTTTTGTTAGACTTGGTAGAGATGATTTTACCCAATGTTCAGTAATTTTACAAGTTTGGGCTGCTGGGCCTGTGGGTGTGATTGAGCATGAACAATGGTGAAGACTGATTCATTTTACTAATTGATATAACTATGAGGTTGCAGTGATAAAGATTACTAATGGGTCTTATTGGGGTCTAAGCGTGACACAGGATTGCCGATTTTTTTGTAAGTGTGACATATGAAAGTCAAATTATTGTGCCGTGGAAACGGGAAATAAAGTCTAGCGGGATGTGGGAAATTACTAAAAAATGAGAATTGCTTACGTACATAGTGTAAGCTGGATAAGGGGATCTGACAATAGTAAGCGGGATCTGGGATCAGAACCCCCGAATGAGACCCCCTACATACATGTAGTGTGTGTTCTTGATACAGCACTTGGTAAATTCTGACACTGGGTTGCTGGAAATTTCAGTATATACATTATATAAGAAGTAATTTTCATACTACCACTCACAACCAGACCAAAGTTTCTTCTAGATTCTGCAAATGGGTACTTTGGGGGCCTTGATTGATCAAAATTGGCCCAAACTTTGACAAGAAACATATATATTCAGGGGATTTAACACTTCCTAAACTGATTTTATTATCGGGTCATATTTAATAAATATCACGTTAGGCCAATTTGGCAATTAAAATTAATTGCTAGATTTTCATCCCCGCCCGCCCCGATTTTTTTTATTTAACAAAAATATGATTTCCGGATTTTGTTCATGTCCGTTACAGGGAACCATCGATAATTTCGTTTCATTCAAAACTTCGTTTCAAATTTCGTTTTTGTATTTCTTCGAGTAATCTAACGAAAATGATTAAGTCGACATATTCTGCTGCTCTATGATGACAACATCATCTACCGAGAATAGAGATTGATAACGAAATGGGCATGAAATATTCGAGTTACGAGTAAAGCGCCTTGTCTTTGAACGCAAATTGCTGTAGTCACAAGTGAATCGAAAACCGTGTTTCTTTTACTTTATTTATACAATGACTTTATGTCAGGAAATTTGGACTTAATGATATCCAAAGCGCAAGAATTGTAGAACAAATTGGTACAAAAAACATGACTGGATTAAAGAAATTGCCACAAACACGAACTTGTTTGATTTATGACCGTATATTGAGAAGAAAAAAAGTCGATAAACACGCATTTTATTTACCCATGGCTGTTGTTTTTGTTGACAAACAGCAAACACCCTCTGTAACTGTCCCAATACCCTCAATTTAGTCATTAAACAACAACTACTTTTTGGTTAAGTTCATGTTTTACATCATAATTACTTTCAACACTGAGTTTAAATTTTATTCTGTACTCATAATACTTGTGTTGCATACAATTGTACCAATACATTTTATTGATTTTATGGGGACTACAAACTATTGCTTAGAAAGCAAAAGAAATTTGGTGTAGGTATAGTCCAACTGAAGAGAGCATTTTTCTTCTTTTTGATGTGTACTATAAATAGGTTTCTAAAGCGGCAATTACATGTATAACAGTGGTTGCCAATCGGGGATTTTTATTTAAGAGTTTAAAAAATAGTGTAGGATTCCTTATACAGCATGTATATACATTATACAACTTGTTTTCCACTAGCATATACTCCGTGGTATGAAGAACTCGTGACGAGGGTTTCATATGAAATAAAATTTAAAAAATAAAATCCTCCCACCCGCCCCATTTTTTTCAAAAATTTGGATGAAAATCTACTAATTAATTTTAGTTGGCCTTACCTAAATATGTAATACTGCAGGGGTGTGGAAATGCTATGCCCGACTCGCCCGACTTGTACATTTGAACACCCAGACAAGTAATTATCTTTGTCTTGGTTGCCCGTGGATAAGTAAAAAATATACAAGACAAACTTTAAATCCAACAAAAATATAGAGTTAATTTCAAAACGTATAAAGATGTTTAATTTATGTAAAAGAAACCAATGTTCAGCAAGTAAAAACATCAATGTTCATGAGGATAAATATTACATAATACCGGAAATAGATCGATTACCAAAATAAACTAGAGGCTCTAAAGAGCCTGTGTCCCTCTATGTGAATATTAAACAATGGACACAGATGGATTCATGACAAAATTGTGTTTTGGTGATGGTGATGTGTTTGTAGATCTTACTTTACTAAACATTCTTGCTGCTTACAATTATCTCTATCTATAACAGTATTTTCTGTGGAAAATGTTGTTGAAAATCTTCAAATTTTAAGAAAATTGTTAAAAATTGACTATGAAGGGCAATAACTCCGTAGGGGGTCAATTGACTATTTTGGTCATACTGACTTATTTTTAGTTCTTACTTTGCTGTACATTATTGCTGTTTACAGTTTATCTCTATCTATAATAATATTCAAGATAATAACAAAAAAACAGCAAAATTTCCTCAAAATTACCAATTCAGGGGCAGCAACCTAACAACCGATTATCCGATTCATCTGAAAATTCCAGGGCAGATAGATCGTAACCTGATCAACAATTTTACTTCCTGTCCGATTTGCTCTTAATGCTTTGGTTTTTGAGTTATAAGCCAAAAACTGCATTTTACCCCCATGTTCTATTTTTAGCCATGGCGGCCATCTAGGTTGGTTGGGCGGGGCACCGGACACATTTTTGAAACTAGATACCCCAATGATGATTATGGCCAAGTTTGGTTAAATTTGGCCCAGTAGTTTCAGAGGACAAGATTTTTGTAAAAGATTACTAAGATTTACGAAAAATGGTTAAAAATTGACTATAAAGCCTAAAGGGCAATAACTTCTAAAGGGGTCAACTGACCATTGTGTTCATGTTGACTTTTTTGTAAATCTTACTTTGCTGAACATTATTGCTGTTTACAGTTTATTTCTATCTATAATAATATTCAAGATAATAGCCAAAAACAGCAAAATTTCCTTAAAATTACCAATTCCAGCGCAGCAAGCTAACAACCGGTTGCTTGATTCATCTGAAAATTGCAGGGTAGATAGATCTTGACCTGATAGACAATTTTATCCCATGTCAGATTTGCTCTAAATGCTTTGGTTTTTGAGTTATTAGCCAAAAACTGCATTTTACCCCTAGTGTCTGTGTGACCTTTCTCATAAAAATCCAGTGATCGCAATAAGCATTGATCTGTCATTGAAATAAACTACTATTTGATTGTATATGCTATACACATGGTCAATATCCATGCTTCTTTGTTGATTGTTTTCTAAGGTCAAAATTCGTAAACTATGGCTTCAAAACATGCCAATTAATCAGATGCCATATTTTCACATCATAGCAGACAGAGAGAAATTTTTACGAGAAAGGTCACACGAGGGGTAAAATGCAGTTTTTGGCAAATAACTCAAAAACAAAAGCATTTAGAGCAAATCTGACATGGGGTGAAATTGTCTATCAGGTTAAGATCTATCTACCCTGCAATTTTCAGATGCCTAACAGTTGCACACTTATAGAATGACCAACATAAAATGATAGTGCGGATGGGGCATCCGTGTACTATAGACACATTCTTGTTATAAATATATCAAAAGAACTGAACATGATGATAATTATTGGTAAAAGTAAAAGCTTCCCAGTCATCCCCCTTTTAAAGAAAATTAGTAATATTTGGACTGGGGAAAAAAAATCTTTAAACAATTTACCAATATACATGTACTATCGCATATTCAAAAGTCTTCTTGGTCTAACTTGAAGCATTTTTATGACCAGGAATCATTCGAATGATAATTATAAACAAACGGCTAGCTCATATTTTGTGTGCACGCTGTTCAGTTGATGATATGCAACAATATACCTGATATACAAACATGCCTAACAGTTGCACACTCAAAATTATTCTAACAACAGTTTCAAATTCATAGAACTTGTGATGAGATTGATTGAAAAAATATTTTTAATTAAAACTTAATTGTCTATTTTTTGGGGCATGCCTATATATACTATAGCTATGAAACACTAATATGAGATTTAACTCATTAATGGGTTAAGATTTTTACCACTTTAGTTATTCTGAGTATACAAATACATGTACATGTACATATAAATGTGTGGTTTTTTTCAGGGTGAAGTTTAGTGTGCCTTGAAAAAAAAGACTAGTTTAAATCATTTATCATGGTAAGTACCATTGTTGAAGGACGTACAGTAACCTATAATTGTTAATTTCTGTGTCATATTTGGTCTCTTGTGCAGAATTGTCTCATTGGCAATCATACCACATCTTATGTCATATTTTAAAGTCACCTTTGATTCTCTTTCAGACACTCCCAAATTTTGTCTCTGTAGACTGTACAATTGAACTCTTTTACAGTGGACACCTTTCGAAGGAGTTAGCTGTCACCTCATTTTCATACTATATATAGTATATCATGTAAATCAACATTCTAACTTTTACCAACAGTCATGATTTCAATTACCAAGGTAATCATGATAAAAAATACATGTGTTCAGTATTTAGTCAAGTTTGAATTTTAAAAGGTTAACTTTTACGGTTCTAGAGTTATGTCCCTTTATTAATAATTTAATTTTGGATGTAACACGTCTTCTGATTGGCTGACGTTATTTTGTTATGAGCCCATAGACATAATTTAGTCATGTGACCGTGACGTTATCAACGTTTTTTCATGGTTTTCTACGGTTTAAAATGGAATTTACAATTAAATTATAAGAAATGACTGTAATATTTTTTCTGTCTATTCGAAATAACATAAAAAATGTGGTGCACACTGTTAATAACCAGCTACGCGTGTTATTCAGTGTGCACCACATTTTTTATGTTATTTCTTCATAGACAGAAAAAATATTACAGTCATTCCTTAAATAAAAAAAAATGCTGATTTTTGGTTTCCATTCTCTTACTTAAATGTGCTATAAGTACCCTTAAAATATTCATAGCTGTAGTAATTCTCTATTAGTTAGTGTGCTTTGTCTCATGAGCACTGGCTGTGCTATAAGTACATGTACCCTTTAGCTTAGAATATTCATAGCTGTAGTAATTCTCTATTAGTTAGTATGCTTTGTCTCATGTGCACTGGCTGTCCTATAAGTACTCTTTAAATCGTTATAGCTGTAGTTAATACTGTTTAAATTAGTGTGCTTTGTCTTCTGTAATTCCAGATTTATGGTAGAACTTGAGAATCAATATAACATTGGAGTATGAGTCATCCTCCTGCAGGTGACATACATTAGTTCCTATTGATTTCTATTGTCACTAAAAACCATATATTGGATATATTGAATTCTTAGAATTGTACAGGCTAATTTGTATATTTGATCAAATTGGAAGCTGTTTTACAAAGAAGTCTATCTGGGAGACATTTGTTAAATTTAGTATGCAAAGATCATGTAAATGTAATAAAAATGCTAGTTTTTACTGGAGACGTACATTAGATAGATTTATACCAGAGATCACAAACAAAGTAAAATCTTGTGATATAAGTCTGCAGTCAAGATCTCTTGAAAAATATCAACTTCTGAACTGAAGAATCGCAAAAGTTTAAAAATTTTATCAAAAATAATTTTCCAAAGAACGACATAAAATATTATAAAAAACAAAAGTCCCAAGATATGGATCCCTCTTTTTATGACTTTAAATATTAAATGTTTCTAGCATTCTGTATACAAAAAATTAATGGACTGTAGATGTCTTTGGTTGTCTGTGCTGTTCAAAAATGTACACTGCTGTCACATCTGATATTCAGTAAAGATATAATAAATAAGATTCGAAAGACTTTTTATGCCCCACCTACGATAGTAGAGGGGCATTATGTTTTCTGGTCTGTGCGTCCGTTTGTCCGTCCGTCCGTTTGTCCGTCCGTCCGTCCGTCCATCTGTCCAGCTCCAGGTTAAAGTTTTTGGTCAAGGTAGTTTTTGATGAAGTTGAAGTCCAATCGACTTCAAACTTTGTACACATGTTCCCTATGATATGATCTTTCTAATTTCAATGCCAAATTAGAGTTTTTACCCCAATTTCACGGTCCACTGAACATGGAAAATGATAGTGCGAGTGGGGCATTCGTGTACTGAGGACACATTCTTGTTAAATTGAGGTATTGTCTTTACATATTAAGGAAATGGTCATTATTTTCATTTCAATTTATACTTAGTTTTATTTTTAACTTGACGTCAGAACCCCCAATAGACCTTTTAATGTATGTGTTCTTCACATGAAGAAATCACTTTCCATATTTTTTGTGAAATTTATATGAAAGGTTCACATTTAACATGTCTCAGACTAGTTATTTGACTTGGAAATAAAAATAATTTGCATTGTAAAACCTATACGCTATGGCTATCAAGCCTAGATTTCTTTTAGGATTGCTATAAAATTTATATCGAGGGTTTTCATAAAAAATGTCTCGATCAAGTTTCACTAATCAACTATATTTATAGAAGTAATATCATTCTTTAAAATAGAAATAATATGAAAAAAGCATATTATACATTTGTCATGGTGTGTTATTTGGCTTAAATTTGTGTTAGTGTTATTTTGGATAAAAATTATGTTTTATTTTAAGAAAGAAAATTTAATGTTTGTATTTTGTAAAAGTTTTAATTAATCTGTTTAATTAATTTGACCTATGCTGTGGCATTAGTACTCGAAATGTCACAGTTTGCTCAAAGCACTTTATTTTGAAATATTAATTGTAATTAGCATATGTCACTTATTAGGATTAGGCTTTGTTAATTAAAGTCTCTTTTTACTAATGAGAGTAATATTAACATCTCGTGTCATGTCGAGTTATTTTGTGTTTTAGTATAAATATCATTGTGAAATTTTGGAAAAGCAGTCACCTTTCGGAAACCTAACCTTTCACTACTAAAGTCTATTATACTGGATCTGTAAGACTGTCGATCAGTCTACTAGTTGACTTTGTAGTGTTTAGACAAAAATGTATTTTTGACTCACCTTTTATTTTTAGAAACTAGTCAGTGTTTCGGAAGCGTAACCTCACACTACTCATGTCATTATACTGGCCCTATAAGACTGTCTACCAGTCTACCAGTTGACTGTGTAGTGTGAGACAAAATTTATCTCTGACTCATAATTTAACTTTGGAAATACTTTTGAGAATCTTTTTATTTTTAAAAGACTTTACATTTTGAATTTGAGATTAAGTTCTTTTTATTATTTAGTAATTTTGGCATTTATTTTATATTTTACATTTTAAGGAGAAATAGTTTTACTTTGGATTTGATATTTAGATTTGATACTTTGTACTTTAATTAGATTATTATTATTTGGCATTGTTTATAGATTGATATGTTATCATTCATTTAAATCGTTATCGTTAATTAAATTATGAAAACCTTCCTTGCGTTTTAGCTATGCCTATCAGAACATTAAGTCTAGCGATAGACTGACCCCCTGTCCCTTGGTTCCAGCACATACGAGTTAGCTCCCCCTTATCTAACAGTGCTCTCGAGTGGACCTTGGTGACACATTGATCTCAGCCTTTTATGTACAGCTTATATATACATTTATGAAATGCTTATATTAAAAGATCCAATAACATTTATTTTGGAGTTATTTCCCTTTGAGAGATTGGGACTGGGAGGCAATCTTTTAAGAAAGAGATATTTCCAGTTTTAAGCAAGCACTATTTACATGAATAAATTTGTAGTTAAAATGTGCCTATGGGAAACTATTTTGTATGAATGAATAGAATAAAAAGTTCTTCTCACATTTTGTCCCAAGAGGTTATTTGTTAGATATATATATATGTAAACATGAATTTAATAATTCTTTAAACCTGAAATTTTTGCTTATGCCAAGTTATGGACAGGTCCAAAGATGTCCATGGCTATTTATCTTTGGCTTCGTGCTTCCTAATTATCCTGTCAATTCTCTCAGACGTCTTGATCTTATTGATTATAATCTCGAGAAGCTTTGGCCTAATGCATGCTTAAATCCTCTCAATTTTTGCTATGGATTATATATGACCCCTAATATCATTTCATTTTAGAATTGTCAAATTGATTTATGTGATGTTGATTAAGTTTTTTTTCTCCTTGATGGAATTCCAGCGTTGTTATTGGAAGCATTAGAAACATGTAACGATAACATATATTGATCAACTGAACATTTGTTTATTTCTTTTTAATTTTAGTAAATTGTTTTATATTCCTAATGTTTCCACTGGGAGCTGTGTCATCTGACAATATATGATTATCAGGCTTTAATTACGGCTTAATGTTTTTCTCTGGTTGAAGATGTTTGAATGATGAGCTAAAAACACATCTTTGGGTTTGGTGTTTAGTTATGAGTCACTGAAATTGACATGTGATAGATCCTTTGGTTTTGAATCAATGATGTTTTTTTTTCTCCAAGAAAAACATTTTTTTTTTCTGCCAGAGGTATGAACTGTTCACATACATGTAATGCAGGACCTGGCTTTGTATAACATTTTCATTGTTAAACAGTCACTGAAATTGACCTGTGATAGATCCTTTGGTTTTGAATCAATAATGTGTTTTTTTTCTCCAAGAAAAACATTTTTTTCTTCTGCCAGAGGTATGAACTGTTCACATACATGTAAGGCAGGACCTGGCTTTGTATAACATTTTCATTGTTAACCAACCTAACAGGTTTCATTAGCCTATTCATGTTATGTAATTAGGGAATTTGTTGTTATAAATTCCTATCAGCATCTTTTTATGCCCACTAGGCTTCTATAAAAGAAGGACATTATATTTATGGTATGTGCATCTACATGGTATATGTCCTTCTGTTCATCGATTCCATGAGTTTTGTTTTAGTTAGTTGTTTGCCATGAATTTGTGATACAATTTATTGTGATATCATTTATTTGGAACTTTGAACACATGATCAAAGTGATTTGAACTTTTTAAAATTGACCCTAGATATCAAAGGTTCACTGAACATTGAGATGTGATATAGTCAATGATAGTGTGAATGGGTAAACTAATGTTGTAATATGCATATGGTCAGATATTCTTGTTTAGGACATGTAAGTTCCTGAATATCCAATTTAAGAAGCCAGCATCCCTCTTTTCAGTCATTAAAAAGATACAAGATACATATTAAAAAAAATATTATATATTGAAACATTACAATTTAATTTTCAGGTTTCAGAACATGGCATCATCATCGTATGATGAACTTTTACGACAGGTGGAGAATTTAAGAAGTGAAAACTCCCAACTGAGACAAGAAATCAATGTCAATTCTACGAACGTAACACAGCTTGAAAATGAAGTCACAGAGATGAAAAATCCCACTGCTGCCACCAAAATGGATGAGGAGGATGCTAGTTTTGACGAGTTTGATGAAGAGGGGATTCATGTTTTTGCCCAGGGAGGAGGCGGTGAAAGTAGGGATACAAATCCTAATGGTGAGTCAAAAGCACTGTATTCAAACTCTGCCATAGAGCTTTGGTTTTTGTTCTAGACACAAAAAAATGAAATAGAAAGTACCAGAATAATCCCATAAACTCCTGCTTTAACAGACACTACTATAAAACAAAAATTGACAGAAAAAATTAATAAGATAAAAGAATTGTTCAATGAAAAGTAAGAACATCTCTGTTGTCAATAAGTTTTCTTTCACTCTTACATCATCTTTTGTTTTCTGATTTAACTCATAGATTATTTTCGTCTTATTTTCTTCAGGCTTTTAAGACACAAATGTTCAGATCTTAAAAAGCATTGTTAAACTAAAAATATCCAGTTCATATTCCACTTTCAAATTTTGTAAATAAATATAGTTTTCTTGCACTGGAGGACTATTTGCTTGTCCTTTCACAAATATTCAACAGCCTCTTAACTTATAATTGGATAAATGCGGTATTTCTATCTTTAAAAAGAATGTAGATTAGAATAAAGAATGTTATAATTTAGATCTCTCAAATCCTAGAGTCAACAGTGTTGATCTATGGTGGATTAGAATGTGAATGTAATTGGAATTTTTGGAAGATTTAGTAGAATAAAAGATCAACACACTTTTAACAGATATTTGATACCTGGGTTTAATTAAACTAAAAACTGCTGAAGTTGAAAAAAAATTTGTAACAATAAATAGTGTATGGGGTTACCGGTATCACATTTTTTAGTCTAACTATTTGTGTGGAGGTGTCTTTAGGTTTTTAGTAAGCTGAACTCTTTAAGTTGTACTCTATGAGATGATCTGACCTATCTAACCTATAACCCCAAGCTTTTTTGACATAAAAAAATTATGAAGAATAAAACCTTTAAAATCTTTGGTCAGTAGTGGGAACCATATTTTTATAAAAAGTATGCTCTTGTTTTGGAATTTGTTGTCAATGTGCTGTCACTGTCATAAAGCATCATTTATTGAAAGATATATTAAATAATGAGTTCTTATCTTCAGAATTTCCATTTTTATGATTTGATAAAAAATTGAATGCAAACTTAAAAATAATATAATATAATAATAAGGAAAAGGATGATAAAAGTTTGGACCACAATTTAAGTGTTCCAACTAATAACAAACTTACTATTTGTTTGTATGCAAATTGGCGAAACTTAGAATTCAAATATCCACAAATTTCTTTATTCCACGAAAAAATGACCCCCCCCTTTCCCCCCCCCCCCCCCATTTTAAAAAAAAAATAATCCACAGTATTTAAAAGTAATGCTGATGCCAGTGATGGCAAGTTTAAATAAGAACTGTATAAATTTAGTACATTTATAAACAGAATAAATGATGTTAGGCCTTAGTAAGTAACCCCCTCCCCCCTTTTGTTTTAAGCATATAAATGATGTTAGGCCTTAGTAAGTAACCCCCTCCCCCCTTTTGATATAAGCTTATAAATGATGTTAAGCCTTAGTAAGTAACCCCCTCCCCCCTTTTGATATAAGCATATAAATGATATTAGGTCTTAGAGTAAGTATCCCCCTCTGACATTGATTATCAGTTATACTATTGATCTTATAGTGATTGATTGTTATCACCTGATAATTGATTGTTTATAGGTTTATAAAGAGATATTGATACTCTGATAAAGTCAGAGGGGCCATGAAGGGATGGGGGAGGGCTAGGGGGTGAATGTAGCATTTATTTAAAAATGTTTAATTTATTTTTATTTTTGACGAATTTTGACACTTATAGAACAAATTGAAGATTTACATAAAATAAATCATCTGCAAAAATTAAATAAAAACCTGTAATGCAAGCTAATTAAGTATGTTGTAAAATTTCAAGAATAAGGTATTCATATAAATGATGGCCTTTTCAGTCTTCTATACTAATACATGTATAGTCTGGTAAAAAGATAGATGATTTGCTTATCTAATTAATCTTATAAATAAAGTTATTGTTACAGTTTTGTGTAATGTGTTATAAATGATGGATGAATTAAAATAAGTATTGAATAGTTTAAATTCAACATGTAACCTCAACCCCCTCTGGTGAACCCCATGAGAGTTAGCCTTTGATCTTGTACTTGAAAACAACATCAAAGAGCACAGTATGTAAAAACATATTTGATGTCACCTTATTTTTCAATTTTCCAGATATATACATAACATAACACCTGGGTTCCTAACCTCATTCTGAAGTATTTATTTTAATCTTAATATTTTGAATTATAATAAAAACACAATTTATACAAGTCCTCTGTAGAGTACATGTTTGAAAATGCTACTTGGTTTAAATGGACTATAATTTAATGGATGATAAAAGTTATGTTAGTATTTCCACTTGAGGTGTATTTGACCAAATTATTACGGAAAGGTAAGTCAAAAATTAAATCGGATATATAGGGAAGATTTAACACCAGGTGTAGAAGTCATGGATAATGATATTATCAGGTCAGTGTGTCTTAGTAGCTAGTACTACCAGTTCTTACTTCTGAAAATGTACAATTACTTGTTTGTGAAGGACTACTTATTTCTTATGTTGAAATTGTGGAATTTGTACTGTTTGCCTCAGGCATATCTATACAAATATATTCGTTGAAATGTTTTTAATGTTTTAAATATACTTTGACCTATAATGGTTTACTTTTATAAATTATGACTTGGATGGAGAGTTATCTCATTGCCACTCATACCACATCTTCTTATATCTATCTATATCTAATAATGGTATTTTTGAGATTCTTATTTTTTAAGAGACAAATAACTTTTTCGCATCCAATCTGCTCCTCTAGCATCATTTTGCAGTATGTAACAAATTTGACAGAAGTCAGATTACCTTCACTAGTTAACGCTGAGAAAGATTCTTACTTTTCCATTTATTTTCTACAACAAATTTCTATGTCTTTCTTACTCTAAACCACTCTTGAGTCCTGAACATGCATGAAATATTTGCTACTGGACATTCAGATATTTCTGTTCTCCTTTCTTCAGCCTCTGGTGCTGGATTTTCCCGTGAGTTGACTACTCATTCATGTTGTTATATAATTACATCTCTTTGACACATCCATTCACAATTTTTAATCGGATTTTTGTGACAAAAATGTCGGTTATTGATTTGGGGATGTACGTCGGGCGGGCGGCCGGTCGGGCGGTCGGTCAGGCGGGCGGGCGGCAATCAAATGTTGTCCGTGCATTAACTCATGAACCGTTCAACCAAAGCTTTTAAAATTTTGATGTGATGTTACTGACAACTAAATGAAGGTCAAGTTCAATAATGACGATTTTGACTTTTACCGTTCAGGAGTTATGGTTCTTAAAAGATTGAAAAATTGAGTTTTCAGTCGTGTCCGTGCATTTACGCATGAACTGTTCTACCAAAGCTTTTGAAATTTTTATATGTTGTTACTGATGACTAAATGGAGGTCAAGTTCAATAATGACGATTTTGACTTTTACCGTTCAGGAGTTGTGGTTCTTGAAAGATTGAAAAATGGAGTTTCCAGTCGTGTCCGTGCATTTAAGCATGAACTGTTCTACCAAAGCTTCCCTAATTTTAATATGTTGTCACTGATGACAAAATGGAAGTCAAGTTCAATAATGACGATTTTGACTTTTACCGTTCAGGAGTTATGGTTCTTGAAATATTGAAAAATGGTGTTTCCATTCGTGTCTGTGCATTTTCTCATGAACCATTCAACCAAAGCTTTTGAAATTTTTATATGTTGTTACTGATGACAAAATAAAGGTCAAGTTCAATAATGACGATTCTGACTTTTACCGTTCAGGAGTTATTATTCTTGAAAGATCGTAAAATGGTGTTTCCATTCACGCTGTTGCATTTACTCATGAACCATTCAATCTAATAAAGCTTTTCAAATTTTTATATGTTGATACTGATGACAAAAAGGAGGTCAAATTTGATATTGACGATTTTCACTTTCACTATTCATCAGTAATGGTTCTTGTGATATTGCCAGGACACAAATAAATGTTAATAAATCCGGTTTGCTGTGGTTGTGACAGCCTCTTGTATTTGCATGTTTTTGTTTTTATATTGGAAACTAGGTATATATTTTTTATTAGGTCCATTTATATTCAGCTTATATTGTCCTTGACACAGAAACCAACAGTTGAGTCATTTATTTATTATTTACTCTTTAATAAACTGTGTGTGGGTAGACAGTTATTCACCCTAGAATTCTAGGATAACTTAATTTTCTATCGTCACAATAAGTATTGTATATGGTAATCTAACAGAACGAGTCCGTGAGTCATCATTGTACAGAATCGGTAAATACTGATAATCAATTCTCAGTTGAAACTGACACAATATTTGTAATAAAAGTTAATAATGAAATTGATTAATAAATAGATTATTTTCAAAGGTAATTTAATGCCAATGAAATTCCAGAACATGGTTTTTGAAGAATTTGGTCAAAGGATACCTTTTACGTTTTTATTTTATTACAGTTAACGAGTAAGTGTCATTTTTTAAATTTCTCCTTTTTCCCATGGAAACAGTAAAAAAAAAAAAAAATTCTTCCGTGGGATTATGCTTCTTATATTTCAATACAAAATTTAAATGAAAATTGATATGTGGCTGTGTTTGGTGTTTTTAAATTGATTTTCTCATTAAATTATTTTTTTTATCAGAATACATGTATTTAGCATTTGAAAAACTATATTGAAATTAATATTTTTGTGGACTTGTATAGAATTATATCAATAAATATGGCATAAATGCCAAAATTGAATCAATGTGCACAAATTAATTTTTATTGTTCCACTGTTAATTGATTAGATAATTATATTAATTGCATATTAGTTGAATATTATCTAACAAATCTTAATTGTTTGTATGAATATCTACTATACCATAATTGATTATATGTCAGACAAGAATTGTAACAGCAGATAAAAATGTTCGTTAATTGATTCCCAAATTAGTATTACACTTTTATGATACATGTATAATCTATACTACTGAAGGAAGAGATTGATTTCATTGAGCAGCAATTCCTCTGAAACCATACAAAGTCAGAAATATTTGTGATATGATGTATAAATGTAGTGTTTTACTTGTACTTGCTAAATTTGTCTTTGAAACAATCTTTTCCCCCACAGAGTGACAATTTTTAAGAAAATATCCAAATTCGGAGACCTTTCATGAGCTGTGACTTATACTCTTTCGGGCATGCTCATTCGACGTACTGGAGGCAAGTTTTAAAAACTCGTTTAAATACTTGCCCTGTTGCACCGTCATTTTAAAAAATGAAATACTCACTGATAATGCCTTATAGGATAACTATATTTGGTATAATGGTTTCTTGCAACGACTACATTACTGTTAGGTAGGGATTCACCTGACCTTATCCTCATGATATAGGTTAAAGTTACTTGGTAAAGTCTTTCTAAGATACACTCATGCTATAAGCAGCTGGTCTTTTATTTTTGACTGACAGGTTTCATCTTCTTGACCTCAATTTCAGGGTTCACTGGACTATGGTTTGGTCAGTAGCCAGTTGCCAATATTTCAAGTATTCTTGGTACATATGGAATAATTGTAAGGTGGACACTGTACATGTGCAACTGGGAGATTAGGCCGTTCTTAAAAAGGGGGGTTCCCAACACAGATTAAAGGGGGAGGGGGTTCCAATCAAATATCCCCATTAAAATGCAGTGATCATCCAAAAAAAAGAGGGGGGTGGGAACCCTCCCCTTCCCTGGATCTGTAACTGATATTGCACTTATATTTTAAAAATAACAAATTCTGCATTGAAATCTTAGCTCCTTTTAATTTGTTTTATGGATTTTAATTTTGTATGAAAGCTGAACTTCCTATCCTGTTGCATGATAAACCAGCAACCTAAAGTTTAACATGCAATTGATTTTATACTGAAACTTTACATGCTTTGACTTGAACATGATGAAGAAGGGTTATAAGAATTATTATATGATGCTGAAATGTTGAATTGATTGATGCTTCTAGCTCTGAGAAATAAACATTAAAGTCAGTGGGGATGTTCTCAAAGGATATTTTAGAATTATTTAGTGTTACAAATTAATGGATTTTAGGAGAAGGGATGTTCTCAAAGGATATTTTAGAATTATTTAGTGTTATAAACTAATGGATTTTAAGGATAAATAATTAATGAAGAAACAAACATAAAAGTCAGGAGGGATGATCTCAAAGAATATTTTAACGTGATTAGAGTAATAAACTAATGGAATTTAGGGATTAAAAATTTGATATCGATTCTGGCATGCATAAAAATATTGACGCTTCCTGAAGAGTAATAATGGCTGGCAGAGGAAATGAATCAATGCTTAACCCTGAAATTTTATGATCAATCAATTGCTGCCATTTTTGATTTCTTGTTTGAAAAAAAATATTTGTCACGCATGCCAGATACCACATCAAAGATCTAATTTAGAAATGAGAATGGAAATAGGGAATGTATTGAAGAGACAAGAACCCAAACAAAATGCAGGAAACAGCCCAAAGTCTGACCAATGGGTCTTCAAAACAATTAGAAAATCCTGCATCCATCCGTATTACATGTGAGATTTTTCAATCAAGTTAGGTCATTTTATAACTATTTAAAATAAATGGAGGTTTACTACAAGTACCACTCTTACTTATTGTACTAAATCATTTATCAAGAACAATACATTTATCCCTGATTGCATTGATATCATAATAGAGTCTATGAGAAACTCCATTATCCTTGGCATGAAACAACCTCAGTTTGGGATTAATTATGAGGGTGTAATTAACTGTTGATCGTTTCTTCATAATCACTAGAACTCATGGTATATGATCTGACTTATTTCCTTCTATATGATTCTTATTATATGACAACATTTTTTGGTTGTTTATTGTGATATTAATTTAATCTGCTTCTTGCTTTCTTCTTGAGTGTCATTGAAGGTTCCCTCTTGAAAACTACATTCGATATTGATTGGAGTTCAATTGATGGTCACAATGTGGAAAGAAATAAGTACATAAATGACTTGCAAAAGATCTTTAAATAAACTTGGATCAAGATGCCAAACACGGTGGGGGAGTGGTTATAGTACATGTAGTTTACTACTGTAATCCATAGCTAGTTGTGAGGTTGAACCCCCTTTTGGGGGGTGCACTCGACTAAAATCTTAATTGACTAGGATTATCAGTGTTCCTATTGAAGGTTGGTGGTTTGCTAAGGGCTTTCCCGCTCTCTCCATCACAAAATAGCCTCAAAGCTGTGCTTAAAAGTGGCATTATTACACAAAAAAATCAAATGAGCGCACAATCGGTTCATAGATGTTTTCTTGGAAAAGCATTTACAAGTGTTCTCTATTATTTTGCTAATTTAGGTGTCCAGCACTGACCATATCAGTGGCGGTTTCAGAACTTTTTATAAGGGGGAAGACCACTAACTGACCTAAGCCGGGGGGGGGGGGGGGAACCTCTCAAATCATGCTTCAGTGATTCCCTTTATAATTAACTGATATATGAAAAAGAATTCTAATTGATTTAATGCTTTGATAAATTTTTGCATCAAAACTACCACGAATTGTGAACATCTGCAATGGTGACTGCAGCTACTGTAGTTTGTTTGTCTATAGATTATTCAAATCAGAAATTTACAAGTATTGACCGTTGCTGGGATAGACCTGTTGAGATAACCTGTTGTTACTGAGAAATCAGGGAAAAAATCATTGCATTCTATCTGTTCAATTTTACTGATAAATAGTGATTGATAAATGGCACCAACCTTGAGTTGTCTGAATATTGAGATAAATAGATAGAAATATGAGTCTGAATATTGGTTGGTCATTCATCCGTTTGGATGGAGAAAGACAATTGACCTTTAGATGTATTTTCATATCAGTTTGACAAAACTATCAAGACTTTGATTACATTGGGGGGGGGGGGGGAGGGGGGGGGGGGAACTGATTGTTTTTCGCACAATACATTTTGTACCTAGATTTAGACATTGCTGTGTCTGTCTGCCAAATTTGGTTTTTGCAAAATAGAGGGGCACAAATTTAAAAAATTAATTAATAATAATAATAAAAAGGGGGGAGGAGGATTGTAGATGACTGCCCTAGTGAGTAGTGTCAATATAGACTTTAATAGTATGTAAGGTGTGGGGATATTTATAGTTTAGTATATAAAAAGTAGGTTGTAATGAGGACAGAGGTATTAATTTTATCATTTGCTTAATTTATAAAGGAAATGTAAATGCTGTGACAGTATTATTGATCAAATCTTTGTTAGCTGTAATTTTATAAGTTGACACAATATAATTCACTAAGAATTCAGCTTCAAATGTATTTATTTCTTGAAATCAAAGACTTTAGAACGGAGGATATGAAATTACAGCATGATCAAACAAAATCATGATAATCTATCAACGGAAGGGATTATTATAAAATAGATTGAAATAGTGAGTCCTAAGATTTAATTCAAGTTTCACATTAAAGGAATTGTTGTTCTCGATGATAATGAGCTCTTAAAATTTGCATAAAATGGATATTGCTTTTATTTTAAAGTAAAAAAGAACAAAACTAATCCGATATGAAAATAAGAAGTATACATGGTATATGTGGTATGATTGCTAATATAAAATGGATATTGCTTTTATTTAAGTTATAGTAACAGAAAAAATAATCCATTATGAAAATAAGAAGATGTGGTATGATTGCTGATGAGAAAACTCTACACCAGACTCACTGACCAAAGCACACTTATAGATAATTTAGTATTGACTTTCTGTAGATTAGCATACATGTGCATTATCAATACACATCATTTATGCAAATTATAATAGTCACGTTCATGTTGTAAAAGACTGGTGGGTAAATGTGTGCTTGATCTGTATGCTGTGATTTATATTTAATATTAAATTACAGGATATCAAGTTTTGAACAATACATGTGCATACCTTTCGGTTGACTTTATTTTTACCGAGATGTTCATCTGATGAAATTACAAAGGTTACGTTTTTATCATCCCTCTTTAAACTGCTGTAGGTTAAAAGTGTGCATATAAATTAAGAATAATTGGTCGTTAACATGAAAGAGATAGGACTAGTATGTTTCACATAATTTTGAGGATTTAAATTGATTTTTGGAAGTCATTTAGTGAGTTTTATAACAAATGATAGATGTTATCGCTAGGAGACCTAGTATAATGTTAAAGATTAGCCATGTTTTTGTTGAATAGGGATGATACGGCTAGCGTACAATGTAAGGATTAGGTAAAGGAATTTTCGTCAAACATTAGTAAAATATCGGGGAAATATTTGTCATGATGGTATACAGCTTCAATAGATTTGACCTTTGGGATTTATTACCAATTACAGTTAAATTAAATTCTGTCTAGCCGTAGGCATTGCAATATAAATATTTCAATGAAAGAGAACTTTTTTGAAGATGTTCTGAAGTGGGATTTACACATTTACTGATTTTGAATGAAGATTTGGCGAACTTTTTGGAGATCTATGTTTAAGAGAGATTTACGCATTTACTGATTTTGAACGAAGATTTGGCACATATTTCACTAAAAATCTTGTACTCTAAAGAGATGAATCACTTGTTTATTTACATTGAGATTCATTGATTTTTTTGTCTGATTGGAATACTGGGGAAATTGTGTATTGGTTTTAAAGATGAAAGGGCTTGTTAATTACATCATTGACTGTGTAAGTCTTTGACTCAGAAGCAGATATTGATTACCCTCACCTTTGTTATTATAATGGAATAGTCTGAACTTTGATGTGGGATAAACCATATGTCTTTGAGTGGGTTTGTGTGTTTCATATGTCATATCTCACAAAATCTCACCAATTTAGATGCTCTGATCAAACATGCTTTTATTTTCACTATACTGGAATGATAAATGATGCAGTTATTATTGGAAAATGTTAGTGATTGTTTTAGGTGGCAGATGCATTAGTTCCAATAGTAAAATTTTAAGGAAATGGGATATAATTTTTTCACACAGTGGATTTTGTAAAAATTTTGTAGATGTCTAGTTTTGTTATTTACACAGGAAGTTGGGGAAAGAAAGCAAATGTGGATAATATTTCACTGATATTTCATGATAAATTGGATGTTTATTGTTAAAAGAAATGATATGTGCCTTCTGTATTAACACAAGCTCAAAGATAACAGTGGATTTATTGCTTTTATAGTTCCAGTTAATTGTCATCTAGTATTTTATGGAAACACATGCTTATCTTAGATCTATGGTGTTTTATTCTTAATTACAAGAAAAAAGGTGTATTGAGAACAAATTCAATTGGAAGTGTAAGAAAAATAAAAAAAAAAATAAGGCACAATTTTTACTTGGATGTGTGAAAAAGAGAATTTTGAGAACAAATTCAATTGGAAGTGATAAAAAAAAAAAAAAAAATTTAAGGCAAAATTTTTACTTGGATGTGTGTGTGTGCTATTTTCGAATTTGTAAAAGGAATTTACATGAAAGATATACTCCACAGTAGATAATTGACATGTCCGATGATTTTTACTTATCATTAGATGAAATAACTGAGGAAGACATTATAATAGGAGATGATGATGAAGGTTAGTAGACAAAATAAACTGTGAAAGTTTATATCAGAAGTCGGGGGGGGGGGGGGGGGGGGGGGGGTGGAGAAGAAATATTTTTCTTTGAGGTAGTCGGGGGGCCCAAACCGTCATTAGATTGATGTAAGATAAACATAAGCAAACAACAGTTTTAGCTAAAATTTAGTGGTCCAACTTAAACCTTAGAAGCCTATGCTACTGGGCTTTTTATCGAGAACCAATCCTATTTTGGTATGAAGGTATTTTTTCTGAACAAACAGGTGTTAGATTAACATAGGTTAAACTTCTAGAAATAAAAGCAGTTTCCACAGGTTTTGTTTTAGGCCAAATAAAAAAGTATGTGTGGTTCCAGTTACATCTGAAAAAAAGTTAGGGTAGGTAGGTAGGGATTTTTTTTTATTTTATGTTGGTTTTTTTACATTGAGTCTATGGGAGCAACATTCTGACTTTAACAGTGCTTAATGAAAAATGACAATAAAATCTTTAGGGTAGGCTATTTTTAAGCCGAAAAAATAGGGATGGTATGGTTACTGGAACCACACATATATTTTTATTTGGCCTTAAATGTTGTTGTAGACCAATTTCACTGTATTGGCCTGAAGTTTTACTTATTTACTCATGCATGAAATGCCCCTAGTTGACATCATAGATCATTGAAAAATTAATGTGGTCTCCTTAACAATACATTACTCTAATAATGTATTAATAAAGTCAGTTTGATGACAAATTTGAGCATTGAATGTAAAAAAAATTAGAACTGAAGGAAAAAATATTATCATTGATTGATGAGAAATGCCATGCTAGAATAAATTATGATTGCTTGATTTGTAAAATGAAAAAAAAAATAGTGATTTTAGTTTTATTCATCCAATTGTTTAATCTTTTTATATCCGAAATTTTAGTGTAGATTATGTTTTCTTTGCTTATATTTTTTTGCTTATTCCAAAGTTCAAAAATAAATCTAGCCTTTTGTTTTGTGTGTTTGTATATATCTATTGGTATTAAAACAATTTTCATCACTAAATTTCTTTTATACTGTACATCAACATCCCTGCTGTGATATACATTTCATTTAGTATTATAAACAAGTGACCTGTTAAACTTGGATTTAAGATCCATTTCTATAATATATCTTATGATATTTTATTGCTAGAGTGTTCTTTTACTGTTGTGAAATATTTATAGTATTGGGCCAAACAAAGTAAGCATTTTGTTGTGTTTCCCTCTTTAAGAAAAATAGGGTAGAAAGATAGGGAGTCTTTTTTATTTTGCTATTTTATTCATCTTCAGTGTACAAGGAGTCAAGCCTAGTAAGTTTTGTCAAGTTCACCAACACAAGTGCCAATGCAATCTTAAGGGTACTGTTAACCAACTTATTTTGCGATTGATTTATTTTCGCGAGTAGAAAAATAACGCGAATATTAATTGTCGCGAATATGTAAAACTTGGATCTTTCCTTATAACACTTTATCAAGTAAATAAGAAAATCACGAAAAATAAATAGCCGCGAAGTGGTCAAGAAAGGGTAAAACGCGAAATAAAGTACCCGCGAAAATAAGTTGGTTTACAGTATATATGCATTTTAAGCAGACAAAAAAAGAGTATGTTTGGAATTCTAAACATGGGTATTCAATATTTGCTTATAATACCATTACACTCTTCTAGTGTAAGTGCAATGCTGTTCACTATGACCTTCTTTCTATGCCCCACCTATGATATTAGAGTTATTCCCCACCTACAATAGTAGAGGGGCATTATGTTTTCTGGTCTGTGCGTAGGTTCGTACATCTGTTCAATCGTCCATCCGTTTGTTCGTCCGTCCGTCCATCTGTCCCACTTCAGGTTAAAGTTTTTGGTTAAGGTAGTTTTTGATGAAGTTCACAGAAGTCCAATCAATTTCAAACCTAGTACACATGTTCCTTTTGAAATGATCTTTCTAATGTAAATGCCAAATTACATTTTTGAAACCAACTTCATGGTCCACTGAACAAAGAAGATGAGAGTGCAAATCAAGGTAGTTTTTGAAAAGTTGAAGTCCAATCAACTTGAAACTTATTACACATGTTCCCTTTGATCCCTATGATGTGACCTCTCTAATTTAAATGCCAAATCCAATTTTAACCCCAATTTTAGGTCCACTGAACATAGAAACTGGTAGTGCGAGTGGGGCATCCGTGTACTGTTGACACATTCTTGTTTCCTCGTTGCTTCTTTAATTGAAATGTGCCTTTTTGTCATCATTTCTGTTAGTCAGTGAATTACAAAAGGCAGGTTTCCAATGTTATGATTAATTGTAATCTTTTTAAAACAGGGACTTTAGTGAGAAAAAAAGGGGGGTTGGGAGCTGAGGCTGAGTCAGTTAATTCAATGTTCAGTCACATTCTATTTAACCATTATAACAACAGATGTTATTCTGTCTGTTACTCCATTATGTGCCAAGAATCCTGGCGGTGTAGAAAGTTCTTCACATATCAGAATCAGTGGGCTCCTGTTTATATTGTATTAACAATCATCCATTATAGATTACACAACATTTCAGGTAGCCCTGTGAACAGTAGGCTTCTATCATAGTTCATTAAATCTGATTACATAACAAGTTCATCAGGTATACGTAATACATTAGTGATATCAAAGAATATCAACACACAAGCTGGATTTAATTGACAAGTATGTGTTGATTTCTACATTGTTTGTCATGGATATATATAGATTTTGATGACACATTGTTAATTATGTATATTTATAGATTTTGATGACGATGATGATGGATTTGGGATTTAAGTCCAGGGGCAAATATCACATGCATATCTGGATGAGAATATGTTCATGGGATATTATGAAGACAACCAGTCTTTCCTAATACATTTGTACTCTTAAAATTTTGTGTAATTGATGTTCCAATTTTTTAGTCTTTTGTATGACCAAACAGGCAATCAAAACCATCCCTCTTGTACAAATTTATGAAGGACAGATGGGTGGGTATTTAAAGAGAACCCCATTCAAGGATTAACAAGAATGAAAAGAAGAACCCCAAAATTGACAATCTAACAAAAGAGTTAATTCAAAACTCCTGCTGAATCTCAGTGCTGACTATTGACCTTGTTGTTCTTGTCTACATGTATGTCTGCATGTCTAGCTCATAAAAGACAATAATTAAACATTCTTGTGGGTTATAGTAGCTTTCTAGGGCATAATACATGTAAATATATACATGCACAGGGATGAAAATGAGCAGTCATTCAAAAACCAATAGCCTCTGAAATTAGGAACCAGCTAGACTACCACAAATAACTCATTATAACCACCCCTGATGCATGGTGCAACAACCGTAACTTAACTAAATAAATGTACCATCAAGAAAGCATAAAACATTTAACATGAATGCAAGGAAGCAGTAAAAACTAAACAAAATTCAATCAAATGTTCTAAACATACTTTTAGAAATCTTTTATTTATTAGCGGAAGCAATTAACCAACAAAATGTAACATTTGAGGTGAAATCGATAAGTTTTATGTGGCCATTGATACAGAAAGTTGTTACATAACAATATTATCAGTGGAATACAGCAGATGAAATATCGGAAGTTAATAAAAGGAGAGATATTTTTGATATAGATGGCTAGATTGGGAAAAATTGTTTTTAGACATCCAAGATAAGACATTTTATGTCTTGGCAATTGTATGCTGATATCAGCAGTATTTGTTTTGACATAAAATAAGAAAGGCTGCTCAGAATTTTTTTTATGGTGGAAATTTTGTATAACTGTAATATATAGTTCTAATGATTATCTTGATCTTTTTATGTTTCACAAATGGGGGAAATTATTAAGGTTTGAATCTTTCTGTATGTAAACATTTCAGACTTATTGATGTTTGTTGGGTGTTTTTAAAAAGTTTTTAATAGCTCTTAGGTCTATGGTCAGCAAATAATAAATATATCATAAGGACCCAAGAGCTACAGTCCCACAGCTAGGTAGACACTGTCTCATAGTACCTATTATCAAAATATCTAGGTATTGTTTGATTTAATTTCTCTAGCCAGTGCTTCTCAAACAACCTATAAGTAATTACAATTATATGCTGAAAGCTCATATAACATTCAATGGTCTAGGCTTACACTAGGACTCTATATCAGTAGATACTATTGTCAGTTTCAATTTACCTATAGATCACAATGCAATCAGTCTGTACCTATAGATTGTAATTCAATCAGTCTAGGAAATCCTCAATAACCAGAATGTCCCAAAAGATACCAGTTATAAGCTTATATCTGTTGTTGTAATAAATCCTGTTATTGATAAGGGGCTCCTGAAGGAATTTTTTTGGTTCTACATCAATATTTTTATCCAGAATGGTTTGTTTTTAATAGTTTATTGATAAAATGGGTTTCAAACCATTCCAAATTTCAAAATTTTTTAGTGAAATAAAAATGAATGTTTTTAAGAATTTTGTTCGATAGCTGTCCCAAGATGACCCCCTCTCAATCTACGAAATTGGTTAGTAATGTCCAGACAAAATCAATGATGATTGTATCACAGGACAAAATACACTAATAATTTCCCAACATCAACAAGTTAAGTGCCAATATACATACAGCATAGTAGCCTTACATCAGGTCTGTTTATTTCTATTTGTTTGATTTCTATTAAGGAAAATGGTTCCAGGGAGATGTTTGTTCAATTTGGCCGTCTGGATTTTCTCTTTACCATATATATATATGTGAAAATGTAATCCAAATTGGCTATGTGTTTTTTGTTTTTCTTTCATTGATGGATCCAATACGTTCATTAATCTCATAATGTAAAATAAAAACTAAAAAATGTTTGAAGGTTAGTCTCAACAACAGCTCTGCTGTTTTCTACAGATCAGTGTGAAAATGTCCAAATGTTCTTCATCCTTTTTTCAAAATAAAAATTCTAAGTTAAAAAAAAAATTGTTTCTTTTCAGAGGATGATGTTTCACCCAATGGCAATCTTACATTTTCTGCCTTCAAGCAACAACAGTCAAAGATGGCAGAAAAAACAGAGCAACAAAAACCTAATGAGGATCCGAGACAAAACGAGACCAAACAGACTGTAAAAGGAATGTCCACCAATGATATATTAATGCTAGCGTTGCAGGAACTACACAATGAAAGGTAAAGGTCATCCAGTGATATCTTAGTGTTAGCATTTCAGGAATTACATATTAAAAGGTCAAGGTCATCACATATGGTGATACAGGGTGATAGGTCATTAAAAGGAATGTTCTTCTTCAAGCTTTCAAGGTACAGGAGATTTTGACAGAAAGTTTAAACATTTCTTCTAAGAGCCTTAAAGCATTGTTGTACCCTAATACAGCCTTCATGATAAACTTTGAGTCCACAAGCCCGAAGCTCAATTTTTTGAAAATTTTTAGTGTGATTTGTTTGGCTTGTAGAGAAGAATTTTACAAGCCAGGTCTGTAGGCATTAAGCCTGAAGACTGCTGGTGCTTTATTTTCTCCCATAGTGCTATATTTGATGATTTTAAAAAAGAATGTATTGGGCTGTTGGGCTACATTTTTCAGAAAACCAGTGCTATGAAATCCTGGGGAGAACACAGGAGTATCATAATCAACTGGATGTTTTTACTCTATGCTCAATATAATATAGATATACTAACAGATGTTTTTTATACAAATGTGTTTTTATAGTGTTTTCATTACAACAGATGCATGTCTTACACTGGCAGGTGGCCAATTTTCTCTTGGCAGACATGCATATATTAATGTGACATCCATATTCTATACAATTTGTTATAACTGCCATAGGGCCTTTCTCAGAGTATTTTTTCTACACTTTAGTAAAATATTGTTTTCTACATATACATGCATAGGAAGTGCATTTCTTGTTTTCAAAATTATAAATACAGGCCAGAGTGTGCATGCCAGCCAACCCTGGGTTAGGGTCTTTGTAAGTTTGAAGATCTGTTTAAAGAAAAATGGACAGAACAATCCAGATTGTATAAAGGACTACATCTTCGCTAGCCAAGGGTTACGATCCACTCCCACTCTCTTCACCCTTGGCGGATTGAGCCAACATTTCGGAGACACAAGCTAAGGATTTTTATTGGTTGCAGTCAAAACTCGCTGCATCCAATCAAAAAGCGCCCATAACATGATCACGTGTAAATGTAGAAAGTGTTTGTAAACAATTGCCACGTGTTTATTGAGCAACAAGTCTTTACATCCCTAAACATACCACTATATTTAGTGACTATTTGAATGTTTTTAATCAACCAATATAAGTTTGTGTGTATTGCATGAATGTTGACGTATATTTTCATTTCCGGCTTTACCAAGTGTATAGAATCAGACGCTACTGTGTTTTTACCTCCAAATTGAAGAGTTCAAGTGGTACCATTGGTCAAGAATAATATTTTCGGGATGGGCATGATTTTTATCTTCCGGTAGATGGCGCAACATTGTTATCACAAATGTTGGCTCAATCCGCCAAGGGTGAAGAGAGCGGGAGTGGATCGTAACCCTTGGCTAGCGAAGATGAAAGGACTAGCTCTTTTAACTCTTTTTCCTGATCAGTGAGTGTCTCAATAAGGCATTGTAAAATTGTATAAAAGGAAGAAAATACTTTCTCACTGTGTTGAAGACCTTTGGCTGTTTTCTTCTCTTTTGTCTGGTTGTCACTTTGACACATCCCCCATTTAAGTGTTTGTCCTGACTCAGTGTGCAGGACTCTCATAGGTAGTCAAGGTTGTCAAACACCCCTAGCTGTAGTAGCACAGTTCACTGCATACCCAGGATTTTCTTTCCTCCTGTTGGATTAGAACTCAAGTTAGGTACTACCAAACACCTAAGCTTTATAATGTACATATATTGTATCTAATCAAAGCCAACAATATTAAAGATTAAAATGCAACCCTTGTTTTGGGGAAAGATGGGGAGGGTAAATCTTTTATAAAAAAAAAAAAATCAACAGCTAAAAGTTTAAAAAGAATTAACATGGTAAATCATGGTTAATGCAGAACCCTTAAATAGTAACTGTGTGTATACTAAAAGTGCTATGAATCCACTTCTTTTTACATAAAAGTAAAGCAAACTTCCTTTGGCCTTACTCATCCAGTTGGATGTTTACTATTGAGAAATACAAATCATCTATTAGTTAGATAATAGTTTTGGAAAGTTCCCCAGAAACTCTGTCAGGCAGATGGAAAAAGTAAAATATCAATTGTTTTAACATAAAACACAGGTGCAAAACTTGTTTTTCTACCTCAAAATAGAATCTCTTAAACTTTACCATTATAACTTAATTGATATTGAACAGATCAGAAAGCAATTACTTTCCTTGTTTACATGGAAGTAAATAGTCTTTTGAAAATTAGTTTGGAACTATTTACCTTTTATACAGGTAAGAACCAGATGCTAAAGTACTTAGGAACACAGGTGATTAATTGTCAGAACTAAAATAGTTTTGCTTATAATTATTTTTTATGGCAGATGTAAGATTTGAAAAGACAAAAAAATGTTAACACTTAAATCATCATGTGAATAACATATGTGGTAAAAGTATACTTAAAAAAATTGTTATGTTTACACTAAAGACATACATGTGAGTTCCACATGTAACAAAGTAAACTTACTATGAAGATTCACAATGTGGTTAGGTATCATGTGGTCTAAATGCCAATGAAACAGCTATACACTTCGAGTTCATATTGAGTAAATTGTAAATAAAGGGAAATTAAGTTGTTGATCAATGTTCAAATCTAGTAAATTGACCTTAGGTCACCCTACAGCCTTCAAAAATGAGCATGACGCATACTGTACAACTAAAGGATATTAATTTCATGACAATAGCCTATGGGTTTTTTTTGCTGATATTTCAGCCTTCTTATAATGCACAAACTGTACAGAACAGAAGAATTGTCTATATTGAGTAAGAATTAACAGCCGTTTCTGACCCAAACATAGGTCAACCATTATTAAAGTTTATGACCTGACAGTGTACACCATGTCATAATATAGTGCCAAACAAAACTAATGTTAACAAAGAAAAAGGACATGATTGTTTGCAGATCTTTTTCTAAATAAAAAAAAATACCCAATCCAGACTTAGCAACAAGAACATATATATCAGTATAGCACACAATGAATTTTAATCACAAGATTGTTGTAAAAAGATTACTAGAACTGTCAAACATATATATACAAACAGAAATTCAATATCCTATAAACTGCTTAATATAACTCAATAAAACAGAACAGTTCAACAGGCAATCCACTAGACCAATATATGTCTTTATATAGAAACTACTGCATATAAATCATCTATCAAAGTAATTCCTTCCAGACTCGTTTATTCTCATTGTAATGCTAGTTATTCAAGTTCTATTGAGTGTAAAACTTGAATAAGTTTAGAAATGATCTTCTTTGAAATATTAAAGGTTAAAAGAGGAAATATATTTTATGCCTTGTCTACTTTTGGAAATATTGGGGCATTATGTTTTCTGGTCTCACCATCTGTGTGTCAGTCCACCATTTTCTTTTCCTATCTGACTGTTGTTTTGTTACTCTGTCTGGTGTCAGGTTAAGAGGGCATTTGTTTCTAACCCGAAATTTTGTCATCGATGACTATCGTTTAGTAAACGTTAAGCTGCTAGAAACAAATACATCGTTTAATAAACTTTATCGACCCCACGTTGTCAGACAAAAATAGATTGTACACTCACGCACTGTAAACAAGCAGGTAAAAGTGCGGGAAATAAATAACCAGGACTTTGCGAAAACAACACGTGCTCGTAATTATTTAAACAACAGAAACAAATTTATCGTTTACACGTCTCAACGATAAACGATCAATGACTACGCGACTATTTTGTGCGTATATTGTTTATGTGAACGATGTCAACGTTGACCAAAAAATGTAAGAAACAAATGGATTAAACGACTACGTGCGTAGTCGTTTACATCGTTTAGGTTAGAAACAAATGCGCTCTAAAATCTTTGGTTATGGTATTTGATTGAATACTTAAAGCAAAGAATTACCAGAAGCTGTTTTTCATTCAGGTTAAGGGAGAAACTACAGAGACAATCTTTTCAAAGTTGTAGGTAAAATGAGGCCATTTTTTTTTAGCTCATTGAATTTGATAATCGACTAGAGGTTTAACTGAGTTCATGTTGCTCACCACAATCAATCTGCATCTTAAACAATGGTATGCTTAGCATAATCACATCTGCTTTTTTTTACTGTTCTTGAGTTATGTCCCTTTATAACATTGATCTCAAGTCTTCATTTTATTTTTTGACTAGGTGGGGTCTGCAAATAGTAAAAAAATAATATTAGGACCTAATTGCTACAGTTTCCCTGCAGCGTTATATACGAGTGGTGCATCATCTGTGTCGTGTCCCATGGACACATTCCCCTTTTATTGGTTTATATATTATATGAAAATATTGTATCTATTTCAGAGCCAGTTTATTGAGAGATTTAGATGAAGAAGATCGGCACAGAAAATGGTATTTTGAACAACTAGAAAACATTCGACGTAAAGTGGACTCCCTTCCTTCTGATTTGGTAATGCTGCATTAAATATTTTTTGTATTATAAGAATAAATTTAGACTGTTTGATTTTTCCAACCTACCAATTTAAAAATCAGACTTCCCAAAAAATTGCTAAAATTTTGAAAAAATATAATGTTTTCTACTCTTTAACGTTGTTTTCTTGTCCAAAACATGAAACATATGGTTTGGCCAAAATAGGTATAAAAGCTCAACCTTCCTACTTAACCCTACAATACATGTAATTAGACAACATCAAACACAGATTTGAGTAAGGGTGGCCTTAGTTATTGTTAAATATTAGAGAATCATTACTGTTAAATGACAAGAGTTCTTTGTTTTATCCTTTTCATAGTTTGTTGGTCAACTATAATTTCCTGGTTAGATCTGTCCCACTATTTTACATTAGGGGACCTACATTTGTTGGTCAGAATTTTCTGAGGTGATCATCTGACCTTGACCCTTGTTTTCATGGTCCTTGATCAATTTAAAGTTTACATAGTCTAGGCTGTTTTTCTGATATTTAAAGCAAAAGGTCAACTAAATTTGTTGTATTAAATTGTTGTAAGGTCAAGGTGAACATATCCATGATATCTGTCTGTCAGGGTCCATCTGAACTTTGACCTCTTGGTTTGTTAGTCAACAAAATTTTCAGGGTAAGTTTTGCTTCTTGGATACTAAAAATTATAGGTTAAATAAAATAATTGTGAGATGTACATGTCAGTCTTGCAGAGATCATCTAACCTTGACCTTATTAACATGGATCATTGATAATGATAGGTTAAAAGTAATGCTTACAGTAAAACATAAAATGCTTCCAACATTAAGTCAATCTAGTTTTGACAGTAATTGTAAAGCAGGTGAGGCATGTCAGTGATTGATAGAGTTTATAATTGAATAAAGAGTTTATAAATGTCCAAAATAGTTAAACAAGAAGGTTTTACCAGCTTCTAGGATAGCAAAAATATTTTTTACTCATATATTTCATTGTATATTCAGTATAGTTAGTCATTTCTAATCAGTCTTGCACAATTTCAAATATACAATTTATGTTCAGCTTAATTAATGATTCATAGCTAAAAGGTAAAAAGTCTGGTTATGCAACGGAGGAAAAAACTTGTTGATGATGTAATAAACAGGAATGTGTAGAATATCATAGAACATATCACCAGCTTCAATGGAGAAAATCATTTAGTTTTTTATTCCATTGATTGTATAAAATTTCCAGCAGTGAAAAACAGTTGGATTTCGATTTCTAGAATTCAGATAACTACAACTTTCTTCTATAAGGGAAATTGATTGTAGAGTTACAGTGGATTTTTGAAATACAACAAATTTTTATAACACACATTATTCTTCTTCCAAGTAAGGAACAGAATTCATATTGAATGAGTATGGTCCCGCGAAAACTTAGCGCAGTGCCGGGCAAGGCAGCAAGTCATTTCAAAGTTATTTACATTTAAAACTTTTGTCAATTTACAAATAAAATTATATACACTCTATGCTGTTCACTTCCTTCAAGAGCCTGCTTTCAGAGCAGCTCTGAATCCCTCTATCGAGTCAGCCGATGTTGTTTTAGCTGGAAGTTGATTCCAATCCCTGATGGTCTTTGGGAAGAATGACTATCCATAGGTGTCAGTTTTTGTTCTTTCCTCGTAAAATTATAATTGATGCTTTGGTTGTGAAAGAAGATTTAAGTATTCCAGTAATTAGTGTTAAGATTTTAATCAATGAAAAATATACAATCAAAATTAAATTGCTGAATTGTTTTAATAGTAGCTCCAATATAAGCTTATGATAGAAATGTTCTGGACTTTCAATAAAATTGACAATGGAAATAGGGAGTGTGTCAAAGAGACAACACCCCTACCAAAGAAAAGACAACAGCCAACGGCCACCATGAATGGGTCTTAAAATCTTTTACCCAAAATAACTTGATTTATATCTACTTTCTCTGTAATTTGATGTCATGAAATATACTATTGTTGGTAAATCATTGTCTCTTTAAAAACAACAATAGCAAAAGTTGACCTCAAACTTCCTGTACATTTTGTACATTTGAATAATTGAGTATCTCTGAGACGGTTGCTCTTTGATATAAACCTGCATGCTGAATTTAACTATTAAATGTCAGTCACAAATCGATATTAATTCTGCCAGTGTCATTAGGATTACTTTTTTTTTTATCCAAATAAGAAAATTTATCTCTCAGGCTCTTATTTAAATCTCTGGAGAAAAAGAATTAAAAATAATATTTGATTGAAAAATTATTTTTTTTCCCTCATTGCTACATAATTGCAAGATTACAACATTAAATTTAATTTTAAAACCAGAAGTTTTATGTACTTGAAGGAAATTGCTTTTTTGCACGACTACAGCTATGTAAATTTGCTTTATTGATTAGAATAGGATGTTTAATTGTATTGTAAATCATCAATAATATTATATAACAATCTGGGGATTGTTAAAGATGAAGTATATATTAATTTAACTGTAGGATAGAAAGTGTTGTGTGGCATTTTATTGAGTAATACATGATAAGGAATTGCAATTAAGAAAAATTAAAAAGTGGAAATGTTTCTTGTAATAAATAATTAAAGGATTGTTAAAAGAGGGAAAAGAGGTTTCGGAAGTCTTATGTTGTACTGTTATACCCCTGTCCCAGGTTAGGGGGAGGGTTGGGATCCCGCTTACATGTTTAACCCCGCCACATTATTTATGTATGTTTTATTGTGCCTGTCCCAAGTCAGGAGCCTGTAATTCAGTGGTTGTCGTTTGTTTATGTGTTACATATTTGTTTTTCGTTCATTTTTTTACATTAATAAGGCCGTTAGTTTTCTCGTTTGAACTGTTTAACATTGTCTTATCGGGGCCTATTATAGCTGACTATGCGGTATGGGTTTTGCTCATTATTGAAGGCCGTACAGTGACCTATAGTTGTTAATGTCTGTGTCATTTTGGTCTTTTGTGGATAGTTGTCTCATTGGCAATCATACCACATCTTCTTTTTTATATTAGACAAGTCTTAGAAAAAAGATATATTGAAATAAATGACACTTAATTCCTACACAAGCTTGTCAAAATCGAAAGCAAAAGAAAAAGTTCAGTGCTTGTATTGGGGTATCCTTCCATGACACAAAAAGCACATGTTGCCTTTAGAGCTGTTCTTCATCTCAAAGTCACAGGCAAACTCAAGGTCACAGGCAAACTCAAGGTCACAGGCAAACTCAAAGTCACAGGCAAACTCAAGGTCACATGCAAACTCAAGGTCACAGGCAAACTCAAGGTCACAGGCAAACTCAAAGTCACAGGCAAACTCAAGGTCACAGGCAAACTCGAGGAAAAATCGCACAACTAACTACAAATTTAAGAAGTACTCTAGCATTGGTTTCATCAGAATTCTTAGCTAGATATCAGTAACCCTTCATCTGTTAGATAACATAACTGAAGGGTGATATCAGGAAACAGATGAGGGGTAAATATCAACTAACAGCTGAGGGGTAACATTGACAGACTATAAAAGGCAAAGATATAGTAACACATCTTGTTGTTTTTTGCTGCTGATTATATAGTGGAGAATCGGTGTATCTGAGTTGTCATTATATTATGTAAGATCCGCCAATCTTTAATGTTTTACTATAAGAAATAAGGATTATATAGTGGAGAATCAGTGTATCTGAGTTTGTCATTATATTATATAAGATCCGCCAATCTTTTATGTTTTACTACTCATGATAAGGATTACACAGAATTCAGGAGGCCATTATGTCAACACTTTACCCTTCAAAACCATTCTTATCATATTTAATATTCTTGCTGTAATTTGAATGAAGGTTCTGCCATCTGTGTTAAACCCAAAAATATATTACTGTGTTTCCTCTTACATCCTGAAAAAATAGGTAAATAGATGGGCAATATTTTATTTTACAAACATTTTTCAGCTGGTTTCTACTATGGAATCAGTCTGACTTTAACAGTGCTTGTGTTAAAACTGGCTTTAACAGTATAGAGAAGGTACTAAAAATTATGGTAGCTAGGGTTAGTAGAAACACATTTTTGGCCTTGAATTTTTTTTATAACTTTTGTATTTCTCATTACTTTTGTCTTTCTCTGTTCAATTAACGAGTTTTGATTCCCCCTATGGCTTCTTCCATCTCAGTTTTATATCAAATCTTTGAACTTTGCAGTCTTTGATCACATCCTGAAACCTCTAAGGATTAAGATGAAATACCTTGACTGATAAAGGTTTATTTAATGACTTCAAGAAAAAAACATTTTTTAGTGAAACAGACTCTTGAATCAACATCTGATATTTTGTTTCTTTGAACATCAATATTTGTGGATGAATTAGTTATGACTTTAAAGTCTCCCTTTTGTTTTGATAAAAAGCTAAATGAAATTCTTTTATTTTATGTTTCTGTACGTTATTGTTTTTCATAATAATTGATGTAAACTTATCCATGGGTCAAGGTTTTCTGAAAAAATATTCTTTTAATGAGCAAAAAGTTTATTCACAAAAATACTAAACTCAGAGGAAAATAGTTCTTTACAAACATACAAATACATAAAAGAGGGACGAAAGATACCAGAGGGAAAGTCAAACTCATAGATAGAAAAAAAACAATGCAATGGCTAAAAATAAAAAGACAAATACAAATAGTACAGAAGACACAACATAGAAAACTAAAGACTAGGCAACACGAACCCCACCAAAAAATTGGGTGTGATCTCAGGTGCTCAAAAGGGTAAGCAGATCCTGCTCCACATGTGGCACCCGTCGTGTTGCTCATGTTATAACAAATCCAGTAAATATTCTAATTCAGTAGGTCACATTTGTGAAAAGGGAAGGGTATTGTAATTACGACGTAAGGAACATATCCGATCTCATCTGTGAAATGGTTATTCCATAAAGTCAACCAACTCTTGATGGTGTTCGTATAATTTACGAAGGGATGATTTCAACTTCATCATTTGGAACTCTTGGTTTAATAGCTCCCTTGTGAGTAGCAATCCTCTATCAAGGAAATCATGATAGGAAATACAAGCCCGGGCATATTGTATCAATTGGGAGATATTTACTCCTGTATGCAGGCGCTGCTGGAATGTTGCTACATAGAAATGGGAAGTTTACAATTGGGAAGCTGAAATCATCTCTTTTGTCGTACAGTTTTGTTTTCAACCAACCCTCATTGTCAAGGGTACCAATTATACTGCAGCAGATTTGCAGTTTTCATCTCTTCAGGGATGATTGTTAAAGATGAAGTTATGGAGAATGAACATGTATAAAACTGCCAGATTAATTATTGCAATTTCAGAAAAAAGCTGCATAAGATCAGAATGCAAGTTCTTATTATTGCAAAACTTACCCAATCACAAATGCGAGTTCTTATTATTGCAAAACTTACCCAATCACATTTTTCACATTGATAAAAAAAAAAACTCACAATAGTTTCAACAGCCTCAACTTTATAACAAAATTGCCTGTACAATGTTACATAGAATATAAGTGTCATTAAAAAAAAACCACTTCTATAATTGTAATATTTAATTTCAGCATAATAGACAGTTAGACTTAACGAGAAGACAGTATCAATTAGAGGCTAAGAAGGTACGGGACACGTTTGAGGAGACACTCGGTACTAATGAACAGATAATACAAAGACAAGAGGCTCGTTTACAGAGAGTAAGAATTATAGAGGAAGAGATTATGAGGTTACACAGTCAGCAACAACGAACTAGGGTATGATAATCTATAAGTACTCTGGAGTCATTCATTTTTGTTGTTATAAATATGAAGAGGTGGTATGAGTATTGAAAAAAAAAAGATGTGGTATGATTTCCAATAAGACAATTCTCCACAAGAGACCAAAATTACACAGAAAATAACAAATATAAGGCACCATATTCAGGGGTTTCATTATCTTTCATGTTGACTGGTACTTTCCACGTTTCTAGGTGGTACTTTTCAATTTATTCCATGAATATCTTATATAAAAATTCCTACATTTAGGCGTTACTTGTCAATAGCATAGGAGGGTAAAAGTACTCATACTGAACAGCAAGCTATAAAGGGCCTCCACGTGACTACTTTAAAACTATTCAAACAGGAAAACCAAGTCCATAGATATAGGAAGATGTGGTATGAGTGCCAATGAGACAACTCTCCATCCAAGTCACAATTTGTCAAAGTAAACCATAATAGGTCAAAGTATAGCCTGCAACACAGAGCCTTGACTCATACTGAACAGCATGCTATAAAGGGCCTCCAAGTGACTACTTTAAAATTATTCAAACAGGAAAACCAAGTCTATAGATATAGGAAGATGTGCCATTGTGGTATGAGTGCCAATGAGACAACTCTCCATCCAAGTCACAATTTGTAAAAGTAAACTATTATAGATCAAAGTACAGCCTTCAACACAGAGCCTTGACTCATACTGAACAGCAAGCTATAAAGGGCCTCCAAGTGACTACTTTAAAACTATTTAAACAGGATTACCAACGGTCTAATCTATATAAAAACAAGAAACACCTATGAACCACACCAACAATCAACAATCAAAAACCACTGAACAACAGACTCCTGAGTCAGCACAGTTGCATAAATATGCTTTTGGTTTAAACAGGCACCAACCTTCACCCTTACCTGAGTTCTCACAGTTACTGAAAGCTAGTTAAAATCCACAATTGTCTTACTAATGATGCATGATATTTTCTTGCAACTATCCACCAAAGTTCAACTGAAGTTGATGTAAGCAATTACTGGCAACTGTACAGCCTTCAACAATGAGAAAAATCTGTATGGTCGGCTATTAAAGACCCAATATTAAAATATGAAATAATTCCATGTATGCTGCAAATGCTGTAATATGATTAATTTTAACCAGAATTTCAAAGTAAAAATCAGTTATTAATTTGGGGATGTACAGTGGGTGGCAGGTGAGCAGGTTGGCAGGTGGACGGGCGGGTGGGCGACTGCCAAACAGTGTCCACCATATTATGAAAATGCTTTGACATTGTTTTTTCAAATTTTAATTTGTCTATTTCAGCAACAACAGATGCAGTTATCTAATATGTCAGAGTCTACAGATAAAGATCAATCAGAAGATATGTTTAACCAGGTAAACATCAGAAGTCAGGGAGAGAATATAAGGATTCATTGATATTCAAGTCAGGGAGAGAATATAAGGATTTATTGATATTTGTTGGATAACAATTTTTGTGGATTTCATGGGTACAGGAGAATCATGATTTAAATGTTCAAAGAACTACAAATTTTCTAAAGGAAGAAAACAGAGTTTGTCAAAACCACGAAATAAAATATCAATGAATATGAAGTTTTCCTCAAACCACAAAAGTTGGTACCTACGAAAATAAATGGTGAACCTAAAATATCTGTGTTTTCCCAATATGATAATAAGAAGATCTGTTATGAATATGAATATTTATAAAATAACTAATCGAAGAATTCAAGTAGAGAAAAATATTCAATGAGTGACTTAACAACATTAATTATGTTAATTATCAGTGTTGTTCGGTCGCAAGTTGAATATTTTTCGGTATTTGAATTCTTTGATTAGTTATTCTTTTTATTACATTAGCAAATGGCTTTTTTTTTTATGAAATTAAGGTAGAATATGTAAGGAACTATATCTTTTTCTATTTATTCCCAGAAACTCACGCAATGATAAACACATCACAAATGAATAATGGATGCAAATTTCTGAATTCACATTATCAACAGACACATGACAAAAAGGGGAGGGGGAGGAATCTGCATGGAAGAACTCGAAATAAAGTTGCCATTTCATGATGAACGAACAAGTAAAAATGTCTTGCAGGTTGATCTTTTTAGCAATTTCACGAAACACAGTGATTAACAAACCTTTTTCATGGCTGCACGTGAAATAAAAATGGCAAAACATGTTGCATGAAAATAAACCTTTTCCACCCTCATGACAGAAATGCATTAATTTTTCAATCCACAAAAAATAGTACCAAAGAAAATAACCAAAATCCACAGAATGTTAATCAATCACAACACTGAAGGCAGCAGTACTTAAGATTAAGAATGAGACCATTTATTTATTTTAGTAAAAAAATCAGTGGATCTATAGTTGAATTTAGAAGGGGAGATAACTATGAATTAAACAAGCTTTACTTCACAGAAAATGGACAATAATAAATCATCTGGATCAGATTGTTTTTGAAAATAACAACATTTGTTCATGAAAATATTGGAAGTCTTATGTGTGAAATTTTGAATAAAGGTAATATTTAGGGTAACTAAAAGTATCTCAAAGCATCAATGCAAGCAGCAAACCCTTTCACAATAAATCCTGGTAAGGAACACAAGCTTTAGAATATCACATCAATTTAGAGATTTACAAATAAAGTGATTAAAAAATTATAAATCACTGGTACCCACCTATTGATCAATAAACTGATACCATGTATGCATTTTTCCAGGAACCAGAACAAGATCAAGAGGAAGTAGATAATATCTCCATAGCGATACAGACCGCCGACTTAACGACTGATGAAGCTGCCGACGCCACCATTATTGACCCTGATGCTAGTTTTAATGTATCTTCCCTTTACCATGGTGCCTGGCCAATCAGCCCTCTCAAGAAAGGTAAAACCATGTAAAATGTTGTATCTAGTACAGAAAATTTGTACCATTACAAAATTTCACATTTATTTTTCAAATTTAGCAGTAAAAAGTATATTAGGTTGATGATTAATTGCAAATGACAAGATTGAGAAATTTTTGCTAATATGTCATTAGGAAATATGTTCATCTGTATCATTAAGCATATACTTGTTTATTTGGAAGTGCAATTTAACAAACTTATTTTTCATGGGGATTTGCTATAATGATTTATTGTTAACCTTGTAAAAATACAGAGTATCATATTACTT